>NW_028262339.1:2150609-2303687 GCF_047370975.1 Nipponia nippon | reverse complement strand
TAAAAAAAGTTCCTGGCCCTTTTCTATAGCAATGTTGGAGTAAGATCAATCACAAGTGATTTTAAACATGACGTCTCACCAGTGGGACGTGAACATAGTCAGCATAAACAGGGGAAACTGGGCTAAGAAAATCCCTGAGAAAAGAAATTGTTTAGTTACAGCATACTGAGTGGTTTGCATCTACTCTGGTAAGGTAACAATGTTAACACTCAGAGTAAACCATAAGGAATTTTGCTTATAAACAAAACTGTTATTTGAGATGAGATTTTTACATTTAGATAGCTCCTGAACCTGAAAGGACAAAGACCTGAAGGAAAGAGGAGATTACACTACATTAAACTGCACCTAAGAAGGGATTTCTGCTTTTGCCGTCTCCGTTAACTCACTGTACTCCAAATAAATACGACAAAGTTTTTCCCCTGTAACCTCCTCCAGTTTAGCTTTGCTTGCCAAAGCAGCACACGTGCAGCTAGTCTAGAACCAAAGGTGGCCTCTCTGCTGCAAACCAAACCACAAAATTAATGAGCAAAGGATTAACCGAAGGAGCTTTTCTGTACATTGCTATGTTTCATCATTCCATCAGATCACAAACAGGCAAGGGCACAAGAACTTGCAATACAGATGAATACACACCAATATACACACCAATACTTCCACCACCAAGTAAGAATGAGTGCTGAGAAGGGAATGTAACTCCTGGATCTCAAGCTGTGCTGAACCATATTTATGCAACTACCAAATACATATGTACATGCCCTTGCAGAACTTTTCTGGGGGAAAAGGCCTTTATTTTTCACAGTGCAGATATTCCTTACAAGCTATCTCACGGCAAGATTAGTGACACCAAGAGAAAATCTTTCTGTGCTTGTGTAAAAACATTCACACCGGTTTGGCTGATCATGCATAGCTGAAATCACTTTGCCTGCTTACCCTCATTCCCCTGAATGCCAACAGGACAGAGACATTCTGCAGATGAAAACTGCCACGGACCTAAAGACTTAGAATCATAGAATCGTCAAGGTTGGAAAAGACCCTTAAGATCATCGAGTCCAACTGTCAACCTATCACTGCCAAGTCCATCTATACCATGTCCTCAAGCACCACATCTATCCGTTCTTTAAATATCTCCAGGGATGGAGACTCAACCACTTCCCTGGGCAACCTGTTCCAATGCTTGACCACCCTCTCGGTGAAGAAGTTTTTCCTAATGTCTAACCTAAACCTCCCCTGGCGCAGCTTGAGGCCGTTTCCTCTCGTCCTATCACTCATTACTAGGGAGAAGAGACCAACCCCCACCTTGCTACAACCTCCTTTCAGGGAGTTGTAGAGAGCAACTTCTTTCCTTGCTTGCTGATATTACAGCTTGATTGAGCCATCAGCAGCACTTGGATGAATGTTTGTTTTTATAGAACCCTTGTCAGTGCTATATACTCAGCCATGTTAAGAAACAGAAATAAATTGTCTCTGATATAACAGACCATTCACCTAGTGTGTGTGGTAATCTGGGATATGAAAAGAACAAGGAATACCACAGAAGCTGAAATTATGTATTGCAAATTTAAAAAAAAAATCTCATAAAGGGCACATTTCTGGAAAAAAAACCTGAAACAAATATCACCACCCACAAAAAAAACCCCAACCCAACAACAAAAAGACAGTACCGCTGGAAAAGAATGAAGGACTCTGGCATAAAGCTGCAATTATTATGCATGCTTTAATGCAAATTTGGGGATTATTAAAAGGTATATCTTTATGACAAACTAAAACTATGGAACAGAGGCAATTTTATATTACTAATTAGAGCTCTATGTAAACTAAATAATTTATAATAGCTTTAAGTATTAAAATTGGAAAGGGAATCTATTAAAATAATTGCTCATTTCAGATTTAGAAAAACTGATTTTTTTTCCTGAAACAAACTTTTCATTTTGGAATAGCTTCATTTTAACACCAAATTTACTTATATTTCAACTGTAATAGGCACCTTCAATACTTTTACCAGTGCTGATTTCTTTTTCCCATGGATAGATGTGTCATCTAATTACTCTTATTTAAACTGGTAACAGGCCAAATGGTTGTCAGTTCTTAGATGTGGTTAAGGAGCCCTTCAGTGAATCTGGAGTTTGGACATTGCTCTGGGCTTGTACTGAAAGCTGTTCCAGATTAATCCAGCTATAAAGTCATACTCCAAGAACTGGGCTAGGAAGGCCAAGGATGGCTGTGGCATATGGTGTATCAATTCTTTATTTACAATAAAATCTGTCATGCTTTTACAACAGTAACCTAATAAACCAGGCATATACAGGGAGGATCTTAACTATAAAACTAGGAGATCATCTCTATCAGAAGACGATTTCTAAAAGAGAACTAAAGTTATAATCTTAAGTTTCTGTCTACCACATAGATAGAAAATTTTGAACTTAGAAAAGACTTAATTGCTTTGTTTGCCTTTCAACTCCCAAAAGACATCAAAGCAGTAAATAGATGCATCTCAGCTGAAAGAAATTGCAACATTCAGCTGCTATCATACAGATGTGAATTGTTGAGTTAATACTCAGCTTTACATGTACTTGTATCATTAAAGATGTGGTGGGTTGACCCTGGCTGGATGCCAGGGGCCCACCAAAGCTGCTCTATCACTCCCCTCCTCAGCTGGACAGGGGAGAGAAAATATATCAAAAGGCTCATGGGTCGAGATAAGGACAGGGAGAGATGATTCACCAATTACCGTCACAGGCAAAACAGACTCGACTTCGGGAAATTAGTTTAATTTATTACCAAACAAATCGGAGTAAGGTAATGAGAAAAAAACCCCTAAATCTTAAAACACCTTCCCCCCACCCCTCCCTTCTTCCCAGGCTCAACTTCACTCCCGAGTTCTCTACCTCCTCCCCCAGAGGCACAGGGGGATGGGGAATGGGGGTTGCAGTCAGTTCATCACATGTTTTCTTTGCTGCTCCTTCCTCCTCAGGGGGAGGACTCCTCACACTCTTCCCCTGCTCCAGCGTGGGGTCCCTCCCATGGGAGACAGACCTCCACGAACTTCTCCATCATGAGTCCTTCTCATGGGCTGCAGTTCTTCATGAACTGCTCCAGCATGGGTCCTTTCCACAGGGTGCGGTCCTTCAGGAACAGACTGCTCCAGCATGGGTCCTTTCCACAGGGTGCGGTCCTTCAGGAACAGACTGCTCCAGCATGGGTCCCCCATGGGGTCACAAGTCCTGCCAGCAAACCTGCTCCAGCGTGGGCTCCTCTCTCTCCACAGGTCCTGCCAGGAGCCTGTTCCAGTGCATGGGCTTCCCACGGGATCACAGCCTCCTTTGGGCGCATCCAACTGCTCTGGTGTGGGGTCCTCCACAGGCTCCAAGTGGATATCTGCTCCACCGTGGACCTCCATGGGCTGCAGGGGGACAGCCTGCCTCACCATGATCTTCACCATGGGCTGCAGGAGAATCTCTGCTCCGGCACCTGGAGCACCTCCTTCCCCCTCCTTCTTCACTGGCCTTGGTGTCTGCAGAGTTGTTGCTCTCACATATTCTCACTCCTCTCTCCGGCTGCTGTTTTTGCACAGTAAGTTTTTTTTCCCTTTCTCAAATATGTTATCCCAGAGGTGCTACCACCATTGCTGATTGGCTCGGCCTTGGCCAGTGGTGAGGTCTGTCTTGGAGCTGGCTGGCATTGGCTCTATTGGACATAGGGGAAGCTTCTAGCAGCTTCTTACAGAAGCCACCCCTGTAGCCCCCCCCCCCCCTTGCCACACAAATGCAATACAGGATCCAGGCCTGTTTATGACAGTGGTAATTCTTTCAGGCTATAAACACTTTTCTCAACCACAGTGGTAATTTTTCCTAGGCTTTTTTTATGGTGTTTTTTTTTAATTATTTAGATAACAGTCATTGAAAAGACAAAATTCACCTCTTTCTTTGTTATTTGTACAATAAACTGCAAAGGAAAGTGAGAGAATTTCTCTGTATGAGCAAAAAGTATATTCCAGTTTGTTTAAAGAAGTACAATGCATCATTTTAATGTCAAATATTATGATAAGAAAGGAAAAAGAAATGTTTGAGTCTGTATCTAGAACCCAGCCCCTAGTAATATCAACTAAAAAAAAAAGGTTTTTTTACCCGAAGAAAAACATTTCACTGAGATAATTATTCACACTTTACATAGAGATTATATGATATTCCCAGTGCTGTAAAACATTTATGTGTCAGTGTAAAAAGAAAAAGAAAAAAAAGTAGCTCTTCAGTGTCTTGCTAGCACTAAAGTTTAAATCCCATCAGGACTCAGCAGTGTGACCCCAATCCAGCAAAGCAGTTAAAGTCTTTAAGCAGGCAAGGTTATGTATTTAACATGAGAACATGGCTAAATAATTCCCCTAGCACAGCCAAACTTTTTCTTCCAGGGCAAACATCTTCAAGAAGCTGTAAAATTTAAGTTCAAGACCCTGATATTTATCCTAGACTAATGGAACTATTTAACAGTTCATTACTATGGGACAAATTACTTACATGGTTTAATCACATGCTAAATTATTCATGTGCTGCTAAGCAGATTAAAGACTACACAACAAAACCTGTATGGCATTTAGGAAGTCATTAATTTAAATACTGGATTAAGTGAAAATTGGTAAATGACAGACAAAGGACTGGAGCAGGATTTCTGGATGGCCACTCATGACTCAGAATACTCACATATTTACTATCACTTGGTCAACATACAAAGATTAATCAGCTTGACAGAAGGTATAGCTTAAACAGTGCATTTTAAATTGATGCAGTTTTGTATTTCCTGAAATTCATATCAGTTTAAGATATGATTTATACTGATTTAATTTGCATCTGTAATTTACAGATTGAAGCTGTCTGGTTTAAACTGATGTAGAGTTAGCATATGAGTGCATCTATTCAACACAATTGTTTTTCAAAATAATTTCAAGTAAAATTCTCTGTTTAAGAAGTTCTCTGTTAATGAGAAACAATATGATTGCAATTGCTTTCCATCTATCCTCTGTAAGATCATACCAGTATTGTCCCCTGGCCCTATTCTCTGCTGATTTGTGCTTTAAGTCCGTACAAATCTGAATGAAAGCTGTGTGTATCTACCAAAAAAGTAGCTTACTGCATTCAACAACCGCATAAAACACTTTGTATAGCCATGTACAAAGATTTTGAGCTAGATCCTTAATTGTGTAAATCAGCACAAAGTTGAAAGAGGTACTGAATGATACCAACATGGGGAGAAGATTATTCAGTATTTTTACATGCAGCACTGCCAAAGCAAGTTTTCATGAGGTAAGTAATAACTTGTTAAGAAATGCTGATTTCTGTTCAAACCTTTCATAAAACTATAAAAAGTCAGTTAACTTCTCCCTCCACTTGCATTGGTAAGATCTGGAAATTAAAATACCAAACTTTTAAGCTTAAAGTATGTTTTGATGAAGCATCTCACATACAAAAATAGACTATGTCCACACTTACCAAAGTGGTTTAAAAACACATCAGCATTTTTAGATACCATCCAAACAGGATCTCTAGAACCTATAAACTGAACCAATCACTTCTGATACACATTTTTATGATACAGCTGTCAATGACACCTTTTAAGCCAAGAGCCATAGATGTATGCTGTTATTGTTTTAATCAGAGATTCTTCCATGGTTAGTGTGTCCAGTATTTCCAAATACAGAGAGAGAAATCAGCTCATTTCACTACCTGAATTTATTCAAAGTCAATGTAATGTATATACTGGGTACACTACTTTTTTTTTTTTTTTTTAAGGCCTTCAAGCAACTTTTCTTCCAGATCACATTTTGAATCATATCGTGGCATTATTTTAGCCATTTCAATTATCACAGGTCCTGAAACAATTCTTCACAAGGAAGGAACAGAAGTGGGTTTTGATTTGTGTACATGTGCTTGTATACACTGAATTCGCACATATGCACACACGTATATTTGCGCTTTGCTGAAATACGAAGGTTTAACTTTACTGGTATTCAGCTGATTATTTGTATCCCCATGAGAGGGGGAGGTTCCACCCCATGAGGCAGGTGAGCGCAAGGTAGAAGACAAAAGATCTGATGATAAAGAAGTACGGGAAGCCTTGGGGAAAGCCTTTTTCCCCCCATTGGAGAGGTCAGAGGATATGTGACACAGGATCCAGAACAGGCTTGGAGAGTGAGTTGGAGATGAGAGAGTGATTATTAAGGAAGTGGAGACAAATGGATTGCACAGTGGGTTATCAAGCCAGCCTGACTTTTAAGGGGAATAAATTGAACAGCCATGCCTGGTAATCTCTAGAGTTAGTGACCTATTTAACAGTTACTAGTTTAGTGAACATTAATATCTCCCAGTTAATCTTCTAAGTGGACACCTGCAGCTAGCATAGCACTACAAGGAAGACTATATTCTGGAATAAGCAAGGTAAAGGGAGATGCCAGGTTGCAACTAAAAAATTCACATTGGAACCTGAAAGAGCTCAGTCAGTCCCAATGCCCAACATTTCCCCTGAGAAAACCCTACCGATGAAGAAATTAAGAAGTGTCTGCAAAATAAGCAATAGAAACAGCCATACTAATTTTAAACATAATTTGCCAAATTTATTTCTAAAAAGGTCTTTTAATGCTGTCAGACAATGTTTTCCATCAGCAAATCCTGAAGCAGTCTGCAGTGGGGGTCAGTGGCATTATCCATTTTACAGATGGGGAAACGGAGACACCGGGAAGAAGAGCGGTTTGCCTGCATTTACACCACAGCCCAGCAGCAGAGTAAGGCATGGACTGCAACCCTGTCCAATGTTTTACCTACCACAGAACATTAAAGAGTCTTGTGAATTTATTGCCAGCCATCTTAGCATCACAAATAAAGCTGTAGTGGACCAAAAAAAAAAAACCCAAAACCAAAAACAAATAACAAACTAATAATTTGCATTAAGAGAGAAAGAATTGCAATTAAGAGAAAGACCAGCTCATCTGAAACTCTCAAGCAACTAGCAAAACTTTCTTAATAAGTGTATAGCTCTATTTTACAAACAATAGGAATGAACCATGCTCTTTGGCTATGGTAACTACAAGACAGCATGGTGGATGTAAACCTCTTCCTCCACATTTATCACTCCTAAAATGTCAGAGACTAATACAATCACAGTTCTACATTGTAACCTTTGTTTTTAGATATCACAGATAAAACACATGAACTCTAAATTGATTGACTTCAAAAGGGATACTCTGCAATGTACACTACAAACAACAGAGCTGCTCAGTGCAAGGCCGGCTGGCTGGCTGCGGAGAACACGTCTGCTTCCACTGATGTTAGAACTCCCTCCCCTGCAGGAACTCCATCACGTTGCCAACTATCTTATTAAGAAAGTGAAACTTTGGAGCAGATTCAACTGGTTTTTATTAAAACAGACTAGTGCATTCACATTTTTCCTGTTATTGTTATTTTACACAGGACCATGAAGAAATAGATGTTTACAGACAAAATTCACAAGATATCTGTCCTGAGGAACACCTGAGAGCCTGAGCCTTCACCCACCACTATCACAAGTATTGCTCAGACTCATACTGATTTTGTGAGGGCTATTCACAAAAATAAATCCCATACCAATCTAGATCTCAGGACTTATATTAGACACACAGTACAATAAAAACGAGCAGACTAAAGGGGAGGACATTGTACTGTAGCCACAGAGAGTTTTGTAAAACCCTGCTGGGGGCCCTCCTGATCTAGCACGATACCGATCTCTGAAGCCTGACCAGCAGTCTTGCCTCAATACCCATTTTTATACTGAAATAGGGAGCAAGGCTGCTTGCACAGGAGCCTGTCAGCAAAAGTCTTAGCAACTGGCTCTCTCCCCTTTAATCAGTGTATCAGTAATCATCCCACTCAACACTGGGCCCTGCGGACTAAACTGCAGTCTTTTCAGTCTCACCCCTGTGACCATGTGTGGAAACTGTCGGCATAGAAGGCAAAGAGTATGACTGTTCCTTTTTGTGGTTCTTACACTGAATAAGTTCAATATCACCAGGAACTTTATTTTTGGAGAGATAAAAGGCTTCCATTTTTAGAAAAACCTTACCATATAAAAAAGTCTTTTTTTTTTTTTAAAGAAATCATTAATGATATCTGCTGCTCCTAAAATGTATGACACTTACCAATCACACTTGAATCCTGTATAAGCAATCATGTTCACAATAAGCATGACGAGACTGACTTCTCTTAGGTTCTACTACAAAGTAGTAGAATTTTTAAGGAAAGAATGCAACACATTCATTTAGGATAAACAAAAACCTCATTCAGAGTAGAACACTTAGTCTAGAAAATGTGCAGATGAACATTTCCCACAGTGCATAATGCATTAAATGTCTCAATTTCACAGAAGAGCTGAGCAGTAAACTTGCCTCCAGATGACTGAGTCTAGGGCTGGTATTGCCAAACATGTATTAAAAGGTAAATATATAAAGGATCAGCCATTAATCAATCTACATGGGGACAGTTATCACATGTCCAATTCTTAATCTAAAACTAACTTGGTATAGGTAATATAAATTACAGACATGTAATTTTCAAGATATCTGGTCAGCATAATTTCCCCTCCCCTATGATCACATTATCCTTGGAGTTAGTCCCTGTTCCCTGTGCCAAAATGTTCTTTACGTCTAGTTAGTGGCAAATACCAAGTGAGAAAGCACCACAGAAATTATTTTTACCACCCAGGGATCCACTATCCCAAACCCAGGGTCACACTTAAATGCAAAGAGTTTGAACTCTCCTTGGTAATGCCACGTTAATATGGAATCAAATATGACATGTGCTGTGTGAGTAACAGCATTTCCTAAGGATTGGGATGCTGTGGTCCTTCCTGGAAGTTAAGAAGTATTAGCCTTCATTTACAAATAGGAAACAAACACAACGAGGTTACAGAGGGTGGCAGAACCACTGAGTGAGCCAGTGGTGGAGCTCCGAAGCAAGGCCAGACCCCGCGTCCAAGCTGTGTGCTCTAAGTGCTAGACACACTTCTTGCACCACTGCTTGTAGAGGAATAAAGAACGGGCAGCTTAGCTAGGGAATGACCAGCTTGCTTGGCACAGAAAGCCAATAAAACAGAGCACAGCACAAAACAAGCTTTCTGTATGGTTGTGTTGCTGTGCTTCAGCTATAAAATGAGAGAAGTCATTCATAAATTGTTTTTCAAGTATGCTTAACTTTATATGAGAAGGCACATAACCACAACAAAGAAGGTTTTGGTTGAGGAGGTCCCTAATAACTCTAAGTTATGCCTACTTTACAAACATTTTTACAAGTAACTTTTCACTATCCTGACCTTTTTATTTTCTTAGTGGAATTGGTACATCCTTAGACAAGCCTCCCAAGCAGATTCATGGTTCAATGAATGCATCTAGAGTTCCACCATCTGGTTTTAGAAATGTTAAAAATATGGACATAGGGTGGCAATTTTTACCTGTTGTACCACAACCAAAGCAAAACATCTCTAGAATTTATCTTCTATTTAATAACATTACATTTGTGCACACTTAGACAGGAATAGCCAGTTAAGTCTCATAAAACTGCTATGGTACACAGATAGCAGCTGTAAAGGCTTACGTAATCATTTAACACTAGATAACATCTTTCCAGTTCCACGGCATGAGCAATCATGAGTCTGAATCCCTTATACCACAGCATATTTCTGTGATATTTGATTCAAATTTACCCCACTGTAATCTGATTAAGCTTTCAGTAATACACTCCAGGTATGAATTAGACCCAATACATAAATTCAAACTAGATGTCATTTAAGTGTCATTTAAACCAAGATTTGTTATCTACAATGTTCTAATATGCATTTTCAAGTTTTCTCTCCCTGGAAAACCACAGAATTTTTTCTCCATTTGTTTCAATATTGTGCATTTTAAAAGTCAGGCAATTAATACTTTAAATAACGTGTGTCTTGGTTTCATGGTTAAACCACGACAATGTTCTAAATGGGAAATGTCTCATTAAAATACAGTAAAATAATTTTTCTCTGTCAAGGAAAAATGGCTTTGAAGCACTTCTACCAGTCACTGACCCCTTTGTCTCAAATACTGGCTACTAAAGCTTGGTAGAAATGGGCGTGAAGCCATCAATTTACATCAGAACTAAATTTGACAGCTTTAATTCAAATATTTCTATTGTTTGGGGGAATATTAAAATATGACGATTGGATCCCAATCAGAATTCTGTATACTGCATATTATCATTATCACCTTCTGTAGGAACGGATCATGGGATTTGTGAGGATTACCTGCAGAGCGCTACAGGATACTATTGATCACTCTGCTTAGCCAACATTCATAATAAAGTCACTTGCAGGTAAGATAAAAGTTATCACACTACCTCAAAGGTCAGCAGGGGATGGATGATGCTTCAACGCCTCCCTCAGCTCAACTGAGGGACAATATGACCTTCTCCAGCCATCCCAGCACCTACACAAAATCAGGGGAAACAGAAAACTGATGAGTTCTGCAACAACAAAGGTCACTGACAGCGGGAAGATGACAAAACAAAATCCTAATGGGCATCCTGGCACTGCCCTCCCTCGGGGAAGGCCACCTCAGGAAAGGCCACCAACTGGGCAGTCTACACAATGGCCCTGAGAGGTGCACCTGGGCTTCTCACTCAAACAGCAATGTCTGCCTGAAACCCCTTGTGTCGCTGGGGGCTTGCCGAACTGCAGGATCCCACGCTAACCTTGACATTAGAATGCACAAACATAGATTTAAATGGCAAAGAGAAGTCAGGGTGACTGATCAAGACTCATTTTCAGTGCACATCCACGGTGTAAATCAGCCGGACTGGAAGAAAACTCAGAATTATCAAGAGGAGGGTTTGGATGAATAGTATCTCACTCCTACTACTTTAGACAATAAATTACAGTGTAGTAACTTATAAACTAGTAATTTTAAGAAAGTAGCATTTCCTTTTTCTTTAAAAGGACAGTATGTAACATTCTCAGGAAGATAGCATGCTGTTAAAAAAAAAAAGTATGTCATTTATTATGTTCAGAATTCCTAAGCACATTATCACTCCCATGATATTTAGCACAGCAGCATCATCTAAAATGGTTTTGAGTTAGTAATATTTCTATATTTAAATAAAAATAATATTAATTCAACATGAAAGGTTACTTCTTCCCAAGGATGCAAGTCAGCTTTTTAAAGTATTTTAAAAAGTCACCCCTGGTGCTCACATTAATTGAGTAATTCATAATAATTTGGTTTCTAGTGGGTGGGACTATGAAAAGAAGACCAGATTTCACAGTATCAGGCTCTTTAAACAACCAGAAAAAGGAAGCAGTCTGCAAAAACACAAATATCACCCAAAGAAATGCTGTATACATTCAGACTGAATGCTAGGGCCACATAGCCCTAGCCTTAACAAGAAGAAAGTAATATTTTAAATGAGAGTTTTCCTTGACTGAGTGCTAGCACTGGCTTAAGAAAGAGCAGCAGCAATATTGATTTGTACCCACAGAATTTTTTTTTCCAAAATAAAGGGACAGCTTAGACTGAAACAAAGCTGTAAAGTCTAAGGCAGCTGTTGACTTAAGTGAGCTACCAAGGACTACTGACAAATTCCTGTTTCAAAACACTTGGTAGGGTATTAGCAAGTGGAAATGATCTCCATGTGACAAAGTCAGAATCCTACTACAATAGGAAAGGGAAAATTATTCCCGTAGCCTTTCCAAAATATTTTGAAATCCTGTTCAACAGCAGAAAAGATCTTAGCTACTTTATGGGCAACAAAAGGGAAATGTCTTAACTTCTGATTACCTAATTGTACTCGGAACATTTTGTTTCACTCTTGGTAGCAAGTGGTGATAGCACAGAGACTCCATGCAGTGACACTGTTTATTTGCAATATTGCAGTTTAGAACAAGCCACACAAGCATGAAGACAGTTATATTTGCACTTGGCTCTGACACTTCATTATGTGTGAAAAAGAGGTAGTACTGCACATAAGGTAACAAGCTAGATGTTTAAATGGCAAGCAGCCACCTTTTCAATGATTCTTGGAAAAACTACAACTTCAGCAAAAGGAGAACATAGCTACGTATGAATAAACTATACAGGTGAGGTTTTTTCAGAGACACATTTTTTCTCAGAAACACATTTGTTTATTCTAACCCATGTGGCAAACGAAAGGATTGCAGCACTGAGTTAAGATAGGGCCTATCCAGGACTAGTTTGCTTCCCAAACTAAGAAACAGACTCAGCTCTTTATTGGGATGTCAGGATCTGTGCCCATTTTATCTCCTCAGCACGTCCCATGCTAACGTATCAAAAAATAATAAACTAGAAAAGATGAGATGGATCCAAATGTGCCAAAAGATCTTTTGGTCTTCAGAAGAGCATCTAAGCAAAGACCCAGTGCTGGAAAAATCCTGTCTTTGTGAAACCATTCATGGCATTTTCAGATATAATTCTGCAGCTGGTCTTCAGGCAGACAGGATGAGATGCTTCACTGGGTATCTGGGCAGAAATCTGCTCCCCAGAGAGAGAGCTAACCAAAATTAACCTACTGCTTAAACAGAATGCCTGGGAAGCACATAGGCTCCCAGGAGATTTCAGCCATTAACTTGCAGAAATGAGTTCTCCAGAGAACTTAAAAAATATTTTCAGTGTGGCTTATGTACTGTGCACACAATACATATGAACATAAAAGCTTGAGAAGTTTAGAAGGCAAAGCCAGCTTAATGCTTAGATTCAGAGGAGGCATAATATGCTTGCTCTTTAGTTAGAAAAATTACAACTGAATACTTGTAATAAGCCACACATATATATGTCCACATGAGCTGATGAGAGGGAGTAGGAGTGCTGAGGGAGCTGGTCGGTGTCACTGCAAGGCCACTCTCCATGATCTTTGAAAGGTTGCGGCAACTTGGGGAGGCTCTTCAAGAAGAGCAAGATGGAGAACACTGAGAACTGAGGGCCAGTCAGCCTCACCTTGATTCCTGAGAAGGTGATGGAGCAAATAAACCTGGAAACCATTTTGAAACATACAAAGGACAAGGTGATTGGGAGTAGCCAGCATGGATTTGTGAAAGTGAAATCATACCTGACCAACCTGGTAGCCTTCTACAATGAAATGATTAGCTTGGTGGATAAGAGGAAAACAGAGGATGTTGTTTATCTCGATTTTAGCAAGGCTTTCAACACTGTCTTCTGTAAAATCTTCATTGACAAACTGATGAAGCACAGACTAGATAAGTGGACAGTGAAGTGGACTGAAAACTGGCTGAAATGCCAGGTTCAAAGGGTTGTAATCAGTAGCACAAAGTCCAGCTGAGAGCCAGTCACTAGTGGAGTAGCCCAAGGGTCGATGCTGTGGTCAATGCTGTTTAATATCTTCATTAATGACTTTTTTCACTGTAGAGGTGATCAAACAGTGGAACAGGTTGCTCAGAGAGGTTGTGGAGTCTCCATTTCTGGAGATATTCAAAACCCAACTGGACATAGCCCAGGGCAACTGCATTAATGAAATCCCCACTCTGAGCAGGAAGGTTGGACTAGATGATCTCCAGAGGTCCCTTCCAACCTCAATGATCCTGTGATTCCATGTTTCTGTATATTTATATACAGAATTGAAAAACTGCTGGCAGCAGACAAAAAAAAAGAGGAGGATATCAATGACATGCTTTGGAAGAAAGATGGTAAATTATGGATACCCTATGATTGCATGGGTCATTGAGGAAGGATGGATTATTTCCAAGCAGACACATGACTTAGATTCACAAGTCCTAACAGATTGTTCAGAAGTCCTGCCCCTCCATCATGCTGGGCTACCAACAGATGCATAAGAGGATCTCTGGCATCTGTGATAAACTATTTCCTGAGCGTTTGTGCTCGAAATATTTGGCCTAAGAAATCCTAATTTTCTCTTTATTGTATTCCTCCTGTATTTTATTTTATTTCATTTCCAGTTAAATAACTCTTCTACAACTAAGCTCAAAGGAAGACAAAACATAATTTGCCTGAATTTTATTCTGATTGTATCTGATATGTGATTTATTCGTCTCTCCAGTTTGCATCAGCTGTGATACATGGCACTTGCTTAGAGGCCCAAACTACTTTCTCCTGAACCTGTTTTGAAAATATTTGTCTTAAACAGAAGGAAAAATGGGCTCTTCACATGCATTTTTAAGATTTCTCCAATCAAGTCATTCCATCCTTCTTAAGTTCAAACTTCTTACTACTTCTTACTCCTCGAATATAATGAGGTTTCACATCCTCAGCTGAAATACTTTTTTGCAACTGTGAACTCACTCCTTAAATTCTCTCATCAACTTTTTTCTCTGCACAGGAATTCCCTAAATTCTTTCAAGGAAACACTAACAAAAGCCATCAAAACCTTCCATCGTCTATCCCTATTCCTCTATTCAGATAGCCAAGGCTTTTAACCTGTTTTCCTCCTTTAACCCTTCCACTTGCCTCACCAGCATACCCTGGACGAGGGATCACATTCTTGTTCCAAATCAGAGTCTTTTTTTCACCTCAATCCCTTCATATCCTTAGGAGTCTACCAATAAATCTTGCCCTTCATGTTTTAAACACTTTACTGAACCACATTTCTCTTCTTACAGATTTGACTGTCTTTGCCTCTTTGACATAACAATAACTGGAACATTTTCTTAGCAGCACTAAGCTAAGTAACAACTGATATTTGTTTTGGCACTTGTAGCAGGGATGAAAGGCGAATTTATGTTTTATACTGCATTATGCTTACAAGTATATCTGTGGACAGGATAGCTCAGGAGGTCAGCACTGCAGTCCAAGGCCAAATATAGGAATTAATAAACCTCTTTGGGTTATAAAGAAAACCATCAGCATTGTAAAGGATGTAAACAGACAAGAAGTCCAAACTTTCTAAGTAGGTAGCAATTTCACTTGACATACAAGATAGATCTTGTGGTATCCAGAAAACAGAATTCAGGCTGTCTTCCATGAGTGAAACACTACAGTTAATTATCTACTCGAACTGGAGGAATGCTATGAAGAACTGTTTAGTCAATGTTTATGTAAAGTATTTTGAGATCTGGGCAGCTGGAAATCCAGAACTCTACGCTAGTTGAAACTGTTTCTGACATATCAGTAACTTAAAAGGGAAATTTTCTTGATAAATTAACAGGGAAATACCAAGTATAAGCTGAGAAGAAAGTTGTATTACTGGATTATTGTAGCCAGTTCTCATGTCCACACTTAAAGAGACTAACAAACTCAAAAGAGCAAGGACCTAAAAATGTTATTCAAAGTCTGAGGCATCTTTTTATAATCAAGATAATATCCCCAGTTTATTCAAGAAAAATACGTAACGGATTACTCAACTGTACCTGATAATAACCCGCATTTGGAAGAAGCTATAAATACTAGATTGGTCTTTGATGAAGTAGAAGAGATATTGAAGAATCAAGAATAGAAATAAGGAAAAAATATTTTGCAAGGCTGAAATAAAGAGAAAACTGAAATTTACTAGAGGCTGAAAAAAAAAAAATCTCCATCACTTCAACTTGCTTTTCAAGCAAAACAAATTACTGGGTACGAGTTTCTGACCTATGTAACAGAACTACAGAAAATATACCTGGAAAGGACTGCCAGACATCATCTGGTCCATTCCCACTCTTCACAGGCAGATCAATTCTTTCTTGACTCTCATCTCTGCCTACTGGTTTTTTCTGAAGACCAACAAAGACCTGCAAAGATTTTGCAACCTCCCCTGGCAGTCTTTCCCAATGCATGACTATCCTTGCCACTAGGAAAGTTATTCTAATATGTACCCCAAGTCTCTCTTGATGTAATTCAATTCCTCTACTATTTTTCCCCCCATGAGAATGAAGACTAGGTTATTCCCTACCTTTTTTTCATAGTCCTTTACCTACCTGAAGACTGTTATACTTCCCTTCCTCCCTAGATAAAACAAAACAAATTTTTCAACTAAGTTTTCTGGATTGGTGATCATTCTCATAGCTTTCCTCTGGACTCTCTTCAGTTAGCCCAAGTCTGAAATAGCAGTCTATCTGAGGCTTTATGAAAGCTAAGCTGAAAGGATTACCTCATGTAGTTCTCTTTCAGCTTTATACATCCTACTATATCTATGTTTTTGTAAGAGAATGGCATTGTTGACACATGATCAGCCAGCTCCAGATAATTTTCTGCAAAAGTAGAAAGCCTGGCTTTTGAATAATATGATTTCCTTTCCTCTCACAATGTCCCACTCCTTTTTGATTAAACATTTTTAAATATACAAATAAAATATAAAAGCATGGAAACCCAAAACTGTTAATTTTAACAAAAGACTAAAACTACTGCAAGGATAAAAACTGTGGTTCAAGGAACTAGGACTGTAAGAAGGTAGAAGAAAACATTTTTCCAAAAGGAAATATAGAATATTAAGAAAATCACCTATTAAATGCATGCTGCCAAAATCGTCATGCTGCCAAAATCGTCACTGCTCTAAGAAAAAACATAGCATATGGGAAGATTTGGCAAACTGTTAATACAGAAACATACAAACAAAATTTACTGGATCAAAAAAGCTCATGACTAATCAGCACAGTGGGTGAACAGTTTAGTGCTTTAAAGTACAGGACTTAAAATTCAGGGATACAAACTTTATTTTAAGTTTACTGGTGCCTTAGTATGTAACTTGGGCAAAGTTAAAAAACTCTGTGGCTCTCATTTTCTCCCCACTTTTGGAAATTGTGTAACCTACACTTTAGGAGAGTGCTTCTGAGGACAAAGGAGGGAGATTTAGGTTGTAGCAGCAAATTTACCTAATCTCCATCACTGCTACATTTGAGTTTAATTTGGCCATTAAGTGTTGCAGCTGCTATCCTAAGAATTATTAAAGATCTTCATCTTTAAATGACTGGCTTTACAAGTTCCACAAATGGCTCACATTCAAACGAAGCATTACCCACGAACTAAGATGGTGGCCACTTTGACCTTCTCTTCACTCAACAGCAAATCCAAAAAGCCCAGTTTGTTGTTATATCCCCAAACGGCTATTCCATTTCCTGCCTCACTGACTGCTCATTGAATGCTCCATCACTTTGTTTCCCAAAAAAGGTAACATTTATCATTGTATAGGTTCACTTTCAGTTCAGCAGGGGTCAGATTTCCCCAACACAAGAAGAAAATACAACTCTTCACAAGTGCCCAAAATTACGTAGCAAAAGAGACTGAGCTTCTCCTCTCTCTGTATTTTTAGATGGTTAGACGGTTCTAAGCTTTGCAGTCCTGAACTGCACTTCCTCAGCCCTTTTGCAGAGTCAGGGAATCTGGACATTGCTTGGCTATGCAGAGCAATGCCTAAAACCTAGACCTCTGACCATACAGCTCCAAGGTCAGCATGACTGGTGCTATCAACAAAGAGTGCATGTGAATAGATTAACCATTAAAGAAAGAGATTTGCAGAAGTCAATTGCTAAGAAGGAAGATGCTGAAGTCAGCCAGGAGTGAAAAGTGCAGCTGGGAGGTGCATATGCATGTAGGACTGAAGGGCTAAAAAGTGTCCCCTCCATCCACTCTAGATCCCCAGCCATGGGCTGTTCCTTGAGTTAGGCATCCAAGTTTCATCAGCTGTTCCTGCAATATGCTGAGATACCTGTGGCTTCAAATACTGCTGGAATATGAGTGAATGTAATAATCATGTTAAAAAATAAACATTTTATTAATATCAAATATTGATCTGATTTTTGTTCATCAACAATCACTACTGCGGTCTCATATAAAAATAAGAGGCAAAAAGAGTCACTAAGATTTACATTTTAGTTGTGGCTTTTACTATTGCCTTCTGTTAGTTTTCTGGATGAATTATTTGCAAGCTACACGTGTACTTTGTGTATTTTCATACTTTAAATATATTTATCTTCTGGCTCTCCTCCTCAGTTTTGGATAACAAAGAGCCCTAATGTTAAAGGGCTCTCTGTTTAGCAAAGCTGTGGGAGCCGTATACATTCTGACTTTTAATAGTGTTTTTCCAAACTCTATAGATTGCTTAAGAAGAAACATTTCTTGTTGACTTCAGTCTTCCTTTTGTTCATGCTTTCAAACGTTTCTAGTTTCTAAAACCTGAATCTGAAGAATGACCCAATAAGGAAAAAACTACTAGATCAGCAAAACATCTTCTAAAGTTCTCAGCTGAAGGCACTCAGCATTTTATTTCAGAATCAAATATTTCATCTGGGGAGATCTCAAATCCAGCTCCTTATCTCAATGAAGATTATACATAGCATTAATGGTCTATAATACTCATGGAAACAGAGACCCAGAAGAGATTTCTTGTGTCACAAACTTTGGCCCCTATACAGCAACGACACTGTATAGTCCCTTTTGTATTTTTCTTCAGTTCTGTTTCAAAAGCAGTCCTCATTTGCTTTTGGCTAATACTCAAATCAATAAAAAAAGAAGACAGCTCCAGAATACCTCCCTGCAAGTCGATCACAGTGAGGCATCTGGGGTGTAGAGAACTGCTAGTGCAAAACAACGAGGTGTCTCAAACAGCTTGGGTGCTAAAACCACAATGCAGAGCGACGGTCGCTAGGACCCAGGACCGGACAGTACCTGGAGTGAGGGTGAGGGAGGGAGCCCTGTGGAGACAGGGCAGCCTTGCCTCGGCCCCATCCCCCGCGGTCTGTGAAGCGTCTTATTCCACCACCACCACCTACTGCCTGGGGGACAGTCCTGGTATCACTCCTCCTGGTCTGACTGGTCGCCCCTCTTAATTCGACTGGTATCTCTACCACTCCTGGAACTGGGATGAGAGAAGGTTCCAGAAGTCCAGAGACTGAAATCTATAAATAGGGACTCTCGCTTTCTCTTGGGGGCTCTCTCCACCGAATACCCCTGTTGGCAGGTCCAACGCTGGATCCGGGACTGGTGATTCTCCTCTTCTTCCCTCTTTCTCTCTCCCCCCCTCTCTCTTTCACTTCTGCTAAGGTTATTAAGTTGTTAAAGTTGCTAAATTGTAGTTAAGTACTGCACGGCCTACCTCGATTTTCCATAAAGCTGCATAGCTGGGGTAGATATAATCGTGAGAGGGCTGGCGGGTATCGAATATTTGTACTCAATGTTTGTTTCTATAGGAGCTTTCTATTAAAGCTGGTGTTTGTGTACAGACCTTAAGTGTTGGCCCACCTTAATCCACACCCAGAAGATTTGAGAATCTTAGTCACCACCCCCTTCCCCCAGGTGGGACGTGACATGGGGAATCTGAGTATTTAATCCATACCCCTCCATCCATCTTCTGTCAGACTGTATGGGTTTGTATATATGCACATATTGAAATTATAGGATTTATGCATACGATATGTGTTTGTATCATACATCTGTTTCATGTCTTGAGTTCTTGTCATGGCTATCATTTATTTACTCTCAAAAATTTACTGTAAGTCCTGCATCTGATTTTCATGTATATTCTGCATTATTCAGTTATAATAGATGATCCAACTGCTAAGGCACAGGGAGGTCATCTCATAAACCAAAGTAGCACACTGCATTAGTGAACCAACCCAGAGCAGATCACAGAAACTACCTGAGCGAGCAAAATACGCTCTGACCAGTTAAGTTCTATGGCTTTATGACACTGCCATTTTCTCCATCTCTAACAATTTGGGTAGTTTAGTTAAAATCACAACAAAGCAAAAATGCAGCTGAGATAGTCTAGCTCACTTGTGTAGACTCACTGTGGAGTCACCAGATCCTCCAGCAAAAGCTCTGCGCTGCCTCTTTTAGCTTGAAGTCTTTTTGGTACATCTCGGGAAAGGTGCAAGACAATGTGCTACCCAGCTGATGCAAAGCAGAGTCCAACTATAAGAGCATCAGTATAAAAAATTAAGGTTTCTTTACATGTGGCTAACTAGGGAACAGAAAGTATCTGTGGCAAGAAATTTTTTGGGGGTGGGGTGTCAAAATTAACACAGGAGTGGGGTGAAGAATTCCTCCAGAGTGTGTTTTCCCTGAGGTGCCAAGTGTGAACATGTATCTTGTGCAATTCATATGTTCAGCCAATTATTTCTTCACTGATTTAGGCTTGTTTTCTCTTCTAAAAATATTAAATCAACAATCTTAAATCAAACTCAGGAATTCAAAGAGACCTATTTTCAGGGGTTGGCAGGAGCACCACTGATGGCAGGATTCAGACAGCTTCCAGCCTGTAGCCAATATAAGACTATATTAGGAATATAAATGTACTTATGTATTTACAAATACATTTATGAAATATAACATTTAAGTATTTCTCAGCAATTCTTTCATGTTTGGTTGTACGGTACATGACAGAAATGCTGAGTAATTGCAAAAGAGAATCAGATAAACTCACTTAACACTTTAAATGAAAAGAAATGGAGAGTGCTCCTCTTCCCATTTCAGAATGCAGATATCACAAGGGATCCCTGAAGACATCACCATATGACAAATCAGATAATCTCTAATAACTTCCTTATGAAACACTTATAACTTGATGGTAAATGACATCATTAAAAAAATGAAGGGACTTGCAATTTTCTTGCATTTCTAAGGTATGTTTATCAATGTGTTTGAAAATTTAATTGCCTCTGTATAAAAGAGAGCTGCAAGTTATCAGTGCCCCCAAACTATTTACAACAGGGAAAAACCTAAAGCAAAGAGATTTGGGTTTTTCATTTCTCTTTAACCTCAGATCATTTCAGAAGTTTTCATCATAATGGAATAATTGATGCTGACAGTAACTGAGTAGGAGATGTTACTGAGAATGCTCCTGTGCATAATAATTACTGTCTTCCCACAGAAAGCATGTGCATTTATACAGATGCAATTTATGATTCATTGTTCTTCTGCTTAATGGTAACTTTAATGCAGAGTTCATTTATACTTCATACATTTTTCTAAGCCTTTTCTCTGAATCCTCCTTTTTAAGTATCGAATCATTAATTTAATGAAGCTCTAATTTATCTTAGTGTTTAAGAATCTAGACTAAGGGATCAAGGGTTTCATTTTGTTATACTGTGAGTCTTTGAAAAGATTACTGACAAGTAGTTATTTCTGTAAGCAGTTCTGTACTGGGCATAAAGAAAAATAAAGTAAATTTTCTGGAAATAAAACCTGAACACGATTTTTAAAAATAAAATACCAAACTCAGAATGAAAACAAGTGATCTATACAGATAAACAAAAAATAAGTTATATTGAAAAGAAACATTGCTTTAAAAAAAAGCATATTTCAAACAAATTTCAATTCAACTTGTTCTCCATAACTCTGGTGTATGCTACCTTGCCTTGCCAAAATAATGAATCAGAACAGTGGACAGCAGTTAGATTGCCAGAGCAGCACAAATTATACAATATATCACTGTCAGATTGAAAACTGACAACAATGGTTATATAGATAAAAGTATCATTTCAGCATTTGGTCACAAATCTGAAAAAAATGTGTAGATAAACTAAGATTTATGCAGTCTGCATAGTGCTTTGTTTCCTTCTAAACCCAAGTAACACTAAGTCCTCAGACCATCAGAACGCTTTGATAATTTTATGACCTGTAACTTTTAATCTTCTCCAAGTGACCAATGATTCGACCCTTTTATGAAATATTTCTTACTTTCGTAGCTGATTACTCAGAGATCTAAAATAAGAAAGAAACTGTTACCAACAATTTGGGTTGCAATAGCGATATGAGAAGCTGAGAGTGCTTCTCACTGCAGTGAGTGCTTTTCTCCAAACAACTCATGAATTTTGTATGAAAATTATCACATAAAGTCAGACTCAAATACCAAAGCAAGCTGTAATTACTGTGTCATGAATCTGTTGTTTCTGAATATTAGCCTGCTATACAGAGCCCAGTAGAGAAATTGAATCAGCTATACCTATCCACCTGTGAAAGCCAATTCACAGAATACTGCAGCAGAATGAGATTTTTCCTGTGCTAGTTTTTCCTGCCAGAAGTAATCCATTCCTGTAACCACAGCTGCAATGAGAACCATCAGGAGAAATCAGAGGAGTTTCACCCCAACAAAGAATTGAATTCATTTGATAATTTACATAGGCAAGTGTGCTGGTTTTGGCTGGGATAGAGTTAATTTTCTTCATAGTAGCTAGTATGGGGCTACGTTTTGGATTTGTGCTGGAAACAGTGTTGATAATACAGGGATGTTTTAGTTATTGCTGAGCAGTGCTTACACAGTCAAGGCCTTTTTTGCTTCTTACACTGCCCTGCCAGCGAGGAGGCTGGGGGTGCACAAAACGTTGGGAGGGGATACAGTTGGTACAGTTGGCCCCAATTGACCAAAGGGATATTCCATACCACATGATGTCATGCTCAGCAATAAAACTGAGGGGGGAGGTTGGCGGGGGGGGGTGGTGGTGGTGCTGCTGCTCAGGGACTGGCTGGGCATCAGTCGGTTGGTGGTGAGCAATTGTTTTCATTTGCATCACTTGTCTGTCTTGGGTTTTATTTTTCTCTTGTGGGAATAAATGAGATAGTGTAGATAGTGTTTTACTTTGACAACATGCAGCTGTGCCCTTGAGGCTTGTTACAAACAGGTTCACAGGAATGCAGCTGTGGCCTTGAGGCTTGTTACAAACAAGTTTGTGAAACTTAGAGGCAGAAAAATAAGGATGAGATTGGATACATCCCTGAAAGAGGAATTCGCGTGCACCAGCTTGAAGAACCAATAAGTAACGCTGAAGAGACGCGTGGACAAAAGACAGTAGCCAATGAAATGGGTTTTGCTTGCTCGTGAACACTAGATCATATTATAAAAGGGATAGATTGTAAAAATAAAGTGTTATTATCATCGCCATTGTCATTGTCGTTGTCGTTGTCGTCGTCTTCTTCACTTGTCTTCGCCTAAACTCATACGCGGAGTCCGTGTTTAATTGCCACAAATGGTGACCCCGACGTGATTCGGTCCTACGACGTGATTCAATCCTACGACGTGATTCGGTCCTAAGAACCGTGGACGAGAGAGCGGCCGGTGGCAAGCCCAGCTGAACTTTATTGCAGCGGACCAGATTGCTGCTTGTCCGGACAATTAATCGCCTCGGGAAAAAGAGGCGAGCAGCTGGGGATGGGAAAATGGAGGTGCAAATGTCCTCGGAAGAAAAATCTATTTTGCGTATATTTTTGCGAATCCTTGCAAAAAGGGGCATAAATTATGATGAAGGAAAGGTTCGGTTGTTGTTAACTTGGCTGCGAAAAAACGGGCAACAAGCAAACGCAGTGACCGCGTTCCAGGTGGAGACTTGGGAGGAAGCAGGAAAAGTGTTATGGGAAGCGGCCACCAGGGGGGACAGTAATGCCACAAGTGTTTTGACGACGTGGCGTTTACTGAAAGACTCTTTAGAACAATTAGAGTCAGACCGAAAGGCTGCAGCTTCTGCTGCCACTCCGGAGCTAACCCCGCAGGGCACGCCAGAAACACCGACATCGGGTTCGTCCTCCGACATGCCCTTGCTCGCGGGTGCTCAGGCTGCACAACCCTCCACCCCCCCCGCGCCGCCGCTACCCTCTGCGCCGTTTTCTCCTTCACCTGCTTCTATGGCTTCAACACCTCTGCTAGACCTCCCCATCCCTGCAACCAGTACTCCACTTCCCCGCCCATCCCTGGCCCCTGCTGCGTCGGCACTCATACCGCTCCTGATGCCGATACTCCACAAACCCATAATCAATTGCTGCCCGAGGAATGGGGAGCGTAAGCCGCTGCTGCGAGGTGGCAAAAGATTAGACACCAAGCATTGCAAGCGGGAGGTACATCTTTTTGTTCAGCGGTAGCGTGTCCCGTCATACGCAGCAATGCAAATGTCCCCGATGAGCATGAACCTTTTGGCTATAATGTTTTAAAAGATCTACGACAAACAGTTGCTGCGCATGGACCGGGTTCTCCTTTTACACAATCCCTGCTATGGGGAATATTTACAAATGAAATAGTACCATTTGATATATGCACGCTTACTAATCTTATATTGACCCCAACGCAAAAGGTGATCTTTGAAAGCACCTGGCGTACCGCCTGCCAAAACGCCACAATTATCAATATGCAGCGACAACAAGGCGACCCTTTACAAGGGGCAGAACTCCCACAGCTTATGGGGGATCCGCCGCTAAATCACCCAACGTTACAGGCACGATTACGACCAGAGATATTAGCACAAGGCAGAGACCTTGCTTTACAGGCATTACTAAGAGTGCCGGATGTGGGAAGAGCGACAACATCATTTACATTACTAAAGCAAGGGACAGGAGAGGGATATATCTCATTCTCAGATCGTCTTAAAGAGGCTTTGGAAAAACAAGTCGAAAATGCAGAAGCAAGAGAGGTCCTACTCCTAAAATTAGCCTTTGAAAATGCAAATACGGACTGTAAAAAAGTGCTTTTGCCTCTAAAAAATCCCTCCTTAATGGACATGATAGAAGCTACCCAGAAGGTGGGGTCAGTGTCCCATAATATGGAAACATTAGCTACAGCTTTTGCCGCCGCAATGAAAGTACAGAAATCACGTTTCTTCTGTGGTAAAACTGGACATTTTAAAAGAGATTGCCCACAATTGAGAAGGGGAGGAAAACCGAGCGCACCAAGCGCACCCGGACTATGTCCAAAATGTAAAAAAGGAAGGCATTTCGCGAACCAATGTCGATCGAAATATGACGTAGATGGCAAACCATCATTACCGAGATCAGGAAACTCGCGAGGGAGCGCGAAAGCGGAGCGCACTCAGACAGCAAATACGCCGTTACAAGCCTTTCCGATTGTCTCCGAGCCAGCACCACCGGCAGTGCTGGACTGGATGTTTCCACAGACACCACAATTCTAATTACGGACCGAGCAGTGCATAAAGTACCGCTACAAGCCAAGGGACCAATCGGAAATGGACTAAGTGCTCTGCTATTAGGTCGCTCCAGTGCCACCCTACAAGGACTATTTGTTTTACCAGGACTTATAGGCGCTGATTATGAGGGACAATTACAAGCGATGCTATGGACTCCCTCACCTCCAGTACAGATTCCCAGAGGAAGCAAAATTGCTCAGTTAATACCATTCAAAGCACAAGTTCGACAGGCTGAGTCAAGAACAAGAGGCACTGCAGGTTTTGGCTCCACAGGCCAGCCAGAAATCTTTTGGACACAACAAATACAGAATGACCGACCATTATTAGTATGCACCTTGTCTCTGCATCATGGAAAACCCCCTCAAATCACAATAAGAGGCATGATCGACACCGGAGCCGACTTTACCATTATCTCTGCTCTTCATTGGCCGCAAACATGGCCACTGGTCTCCGCCCATGGTGCCATAGCAGGTATTGGTGGCTCAACGGTAGCCAAGCAAAGTGCTAATATTGTCCAAATCATTACTCCTGAGGGTCAAGCAGCATCTACAAAACCTTACATAGTGCCGGCTCCGCTAACTTTATGGGGAAGAGATGTACTAAGTGCCTGGGGGACCACTATTACCACCACTACGTCTACTTCTGCTGCACATTTTTAATAGGGGCCACTGAAGAGTGGGCCGAATATCGACCCACACTGAAACTAACCTGGAAAACAGAGGAACCGGTGTGGGTGGACCAGTGGCCCCTGACTACTGAAAAGGCCCAAGTGTTGAAAGATCTAGTGCAGGAACAACTGGAACAAAGACATATAGTACCTACCACTAGCCCTTGGAATACGCCAGTATTTGTTATCAAGAAGAAGAGTGGAAAATGGCGATTACTGCATGACCTCCGGAAGATAAATGAAGTTATGGAGGATATGGGAGCTTTACAGCCTGGGATGCCATCACCAACAATGATTCCTCGCAATTGGAACGTCCTGGTTATGGACCTAAAAGACTGTTTCTTTACCATTCCCCTTGCGAAGGAGGATGCGAAACGCTTTGCCTTCTCTGTGCCAGCAGTCAATCAATCGGAACCCATGCAAAGGTATCATTGGACTGTTTTACCGCAAGGAATGAAAAATAGCCCAACAATTTGTCAACAATATGTAGCCCGTGCTTTGTCGCCAATTCGGATGCAGTATCCACAATTATTGTGTTACCATTACATGGATGACATTTTAATAGCCGGAAGACCGGAAATCGAGTTACAAGCAGTAGAAAAAGAGATACGACGAGCTCTAAACAGATATGGACTTGAAGTAGCCCCTGAAAAGGTACAGAAAACTGAGCCTTGGAAATATCTGGGCTGGAAAATCTTGCAACAAACAATTGAACCCCAATCGATACAGATTAAGCTGAACATCAAAACCCTAAATGACCTACAGAAAGTGTTAGGAACCATCAACTGGGTCTGGCCATATCTTGGACTGACAAATGAACAGCTAGCTTCTCTTTTTGAATTGCTAAAAGGAGATAACAACCTTGCATCTGCATGTCAGTTGACGTCTGACGCACGACAGGCTCCGCAAGAACTCAATCAAGCGATACAAAACCGAAAAGCACACTGTCGCGTAGAAGATCAACCCCTGCAACTTTATATATTCTCCCACAGTTACCAAGCCTTAGGATTGTTAGGCCAATGGGTACCCACACTAACAGATCCATTGGTTGTTTTAGAATGGATTTTTCTGTCATACCAGCCCAAAAAGACAATTGTTACTCAATTAGAAATGCTAGCAGGTATTATCTGTAAAGGGTGAAAGTGTGCGGTCCAATTAACAGGCACGGAAGTACAACATATTTATATACCATTGACAGGGGAATATCTGGAATGGTGCCAAGCAAATAGCCTCCCATTGCAAATAGCATTGGAAAGATTTCCAGGAAAGATAGATATACATTATCCTGCCCACAAACTCATCCAATTACATTCAGAAGTTCTGATCCAGAGAACACCATTATGTCAAAATTATCCCATAGACGGGCCCACTATCTTTACAGATGGCTCTGGAAAAACCGGAAAAGCTGCCCTTGTGCGGTTTGATAACGAACAATGGCAGGAAAAGGTGTATCATATACAAGGATCTCCACAAGTGGTAGAACTCTATGCAGTGGTACAAGTTTTTACTCTATGGACTAACCAGGCTATAAACCTCGTTTCTGACTCTATATGTTTGCAATGTAGTTCGCAGATTAGAAAAAAGCGTGGCTTAAACATGTCCCGAATGAACAGCTGTTTAGCCTGTTTAAACAGTTGTGGCTGTTAATTAAGAATAGGCAGCATCCATATTTTGTGATGCACGTACGAAGTCATACTCAGTTACCTGGGTTCATAACAGAAGGAAATGCTAGGGCTGATCATTTAACAGCACCGGTTTGGTCACAACCTATACCGGAAAAAACACAACAAGCAAGGCTCTCTCATGCCTTTTTTCACCAAAACAAAACGCAAGGGCATTAAAACAACAATTTGATCTCTCGTGGGGAGAGGCAAAGGAAATTTTGCGTGCCTGCCCAGACTGTCAACAGTTTGCATCTATTCAGGCAACAGGGGTTAACCCACGGGGCCTACAGGCACTTCAGCTTTGGCAATCCGACGTCACCCATATAATGGACTTTGGTCGCTTGAAGTATGTCCGTGTTTCTATAGACACTTTTTCTGGAGCTGTATGGGCTACTGCGCACAGTGGGGAAAAAAGTAAAGATGTTATTAGACACTGGCTATCAGCCTTTGCTGCCCTTGGCGTCCCTCACCGCATAAAGACAGATAATGGTCCCAGATATGTTAGTAGTAAATCTACACAATTTCTTAATCGATGGGGAATTCAACGTAGCACTGGAATTCCTCATTCACCACAAGGCCAAGCCATAGCAGAACACGCACATCGCACTCTAAAATCCATGTTGCAAAAACAAAAAGGGGGAATGCCAGGAGCCACTCCAGCAGACAGACTAAGCAAAGCCGTGTATGTGTTAAACTACCTGAACATGTCTGAAAATAATATTCCTGTTATTATCTCTCATTTTCTGTCTCTTCAATCAAAAGATTTAACAGCCACACCACAGAAGGCCCGAGTTTTTACAAAATCGCTACAAACAGGTAATTGGGAAGGTCCTTTTGATCTACTAACCTGGGGCAGAGGGTATGCTTGTGTCTCAACAGATGTAGGACCTAAGTGGGTACCTGCAAGGTGCGTACGACCGGCTCTTGCATCGGATAACAAGAACGAACAGCAGAAGACACTGAACTCTGAGAAGACTGATGGGGAATGACTTATCAGATAACTGCGAATTAATCCATAAAGCAATCAAAGATTTGAAGTTAGCAAATTACAAGTCAGTGATGGATTTGGTTGGCTGAATCACTTACTAACAAGTTGGGGAATTGGCGGGTGGATAATGTCTCTAATCAAAATGGGTCTTTTGTTGTTACTAATACTTTGCACTATAATAATGATAGTTTCTTGTCTAGTGTCTTGGGTACAGAAAATGCTATAGAATATGATTAAACAAGCTTTTGTGGCAGAAAAACAAAAAGGGGGAATTGTGGGAATAAATGAGATAGTGTTTTACTTTGACGAGATGCAGCTGTGCCCTTGAGGCTTGTTACAGACAGGTTCGCAGGAATGCAGTTGTGGCCTTGAGGCTTGTTACAAACAAGTTTGTGAAACTTAGAGGCAGAAAAATAAGGATGAGATTGGATACATCCCTGAAAGAGGAATTCGCGTGCACCAGCTTGAAGAACCAATAAGCAAAGCTGAAGAGACTCGTGGACACTAGATCACATTATAAAAGGGATAGACTGTAAAATAAAGTGTCTTCGCCTAAACTCATACGCGGAGTCCGTGTTTAATTGCCACATTCTCTCTCATTTTTTTCCTCTTTTCCTTACAATTTATTACTATTATTTCTTTTTTTTAATTTATTAAACTGTTTTTATCTCAACCCACAAGTTTTCTCACTTTTACCCTTCCGATTCTCTCCCCCATCCCACCGGGGCGGGGGCAGGGAGTGAGTGAGCAGCTGTGTAGTGCTTAGTTGCCAGCTGGAGTTAAACCACAGCAGCAAGCACTTTTCAAGCACTAGGCTAACAGCATGGTCTTTTTTCCGAAGCATACCACAGACACTCTTCCTTCAATATGTTCTAGCTGCCACAATGATTATATGATACATCAAGATTGGCAGGTACAGTTAAATGTCATACCCCTCAGGCCTACCTTTCAAAAGGAGTTCATACTCTTGATGAATGGCTCCTAATCATCTTTCAGCCGCTGGATGAATATGACTTGGCGGATAGGGACCTATCACATTTCCAAGAACTACACCTGTCGATAAGAAAGTAGTGCATGAATAAGGACATACTTGAATGAGCACAGATGGATTCAGTTGTGACTGTGCAAGAGCAAGCTCAAATGATACTCCCTATGCTTCAGAAAAATTAAAAGTGGAAGCCTAAAAGAGCCCAGGAAGAAGCTGGAATATGTGGATTAAGAAAATTTAAGAGATTAATAGAACATTAGTCACTAGGTACATTTAGTTCAAAGGGACTAGAATAACTGCACAGGCAGGGCGAGAGGGAATACAAGAAAAGCCTGGTAGGGTAGAAATGATGGTGAGAAGGCTGGATATCACGTACCAAAAACTTCTACATCTCATTCACCATGACCAACAGATAGTCTGAGGGAAAAATTTCAAAATAACCAAGAAAGATCCAAAGCGGAACAACAAAATTCGCAGGATGGCACAGTCTGTACCAGTCAACAGCCTGCCTCCGGGCCTACCCACAGGTCAGCTCTCCCCATGGGGGCAATGACTCAAGGATAGCATCATTCAGACAGAATGGGTGGTGCTGCTTTGCCAAAAAGTAAGGACACCTCCTTTGCCAGGCCAGCCCATAAAAGGCCCAGCTTCTTTTCCAGGTATCCCAAAAGTGCTTTGGGGGCATTAGGCAGAGCACATTGAGAGTACTGAATGAACTTGTTCACTTTTATGTCCGAACATTCAAGCTATTCTAAGGCTGAGCCCAGGAAAGAGAACAGGCCACATCAATCTTCTGCTTACCAAGAGACCTCCAAGCAGCATAGATAAAAGATACTAGGGAGTTGCCTAACAGCTTCTCCAGACTGGCAACTGTCTGAATGCAGCCACAAGGTTGCCAGCCAGAAGAATTCTTGTAAGACTTTTCCCCTCTGCTTTCTTTTATTTTTGAGGAATAATTGAGGATTAATGCTGAAACAATCTAAAGATTGCTCTCAAGTATTAAGCGGATGGCAAATTTTTTTTCTTGTCTACTCTATCTCCTTTAGCTTCCTCTTGCTTTCTGTCCTATTACTCTCTTCCTCTCCTTCAGGCTTTCCTCTAACCTTTCACTATCTTCTGCCTCTCCTTTCCCATTACAAACGTGCTCAGTATTTCTCATCTTAAAAAAACCCTCTGCCCAGAACTATCAAGTGTCTTTCCACAAATTTCATCTCAAACTCATCAAACATAGTGCATTCAGTAGCTGGATGTCTCATTCTCCAGTTTGGGTTCCAGACTCTGAGGTACAGATCTTTTACACCCCAAAGTTTCTCAAGATCTGTTTTTGAACAAAACTCAGAATGCAAACTCCAACACCAGTCTCCTTCACTTAGTCTTCTGACTGCACTCCTGAAATCTTGGCCTGTCTTGTTTTCTGTGACTGCTTCTCATTTCTCCATTCACAGCGCTCTCTCCTTCCCTCTTATCTTTCAGAAATCTCATCCAGAAACACCAACTTCACTGATATGCAAAATCCTCTAGCTGAGAATATTCCTCTATTTACTACTCCAAATCCATTTCTCTTGTCACACTGAAAAATACAATTTGGGAGAAGTTGAAAATCACTGTAAATTCAAATTGAATTTCACAAAATTGAGATGAAAAAAAACTCCACAAAAAGCTTCACCCCCCCCTTGAACTTAATACCCACTCCAATGTTATACAAAAAAGGCAATGTTTTGTTTAAAGACAATTTTTATATTTAAAATTTGAGCTAAATCTAAAACCAAAAAGGTTAAAAGATATCTAAAAACGAAAGATAACATTTACAGGCCAAAGAAAATTTAAATTAATCACCCGCCCACTTTTTGCTTGTTTCAAGCAATTCAGAATTAAATTTTTTAAGGAAAATTCTCACCAGACTGATAAATAAATTACCTGAACAGCTCTTGAAGCTATACAAAGCAGAAAATTTTCAACTGAGAGTTCATAAGCCACTAATCTCATTTTAGTAAAATATGTACTTTTTTTTTTTTTTATCACCATGCTGTATTGGGTTTGCATAGCAAGGTTTTGGAGGGGGTGTTACAGGGGTGGCTTCTCTGAGAAGCTGCTAGAAGCTTCCCCTATGTCCGATAGAGCCAATGCCAGCTGGCTCCAAGACAGACCCGCCGCTGGCCAAGGCCAAGCCAATCAGCAACAGTGCTAGTGCCTCTGGGATAACATACTTCAGAAAGGGAAAAAAAGTTGCTGCACAAAAGCAACTGCAGCCGGAAGACAGGAGTGAGAATATGTGAGAGGAACAACCCTGCAGACACCAAGGTCAGTGAAGAAGGAGGGGGAGGAGGTGCTCCAGGCGCCAGAGCAGATTCCCCTGCAGCCTGTGGTGAAGACCATGGTGAGGCAGGCTGTCCCCCTGCAGCCCATGGAGGTTAATGGTGGAGCAGATATCCACCTGCAGCCCCTGGAGGACCCCACACCTGAGCAGGTGGATGCACCCAAAGGAGGCTGTGACCCCGTGGGAAGCCGGCGCTGGAGCAGGCTCCTGGCAGGACCTGTGGACCTGTGGAGAGAGAGGAGCCCATGCTGGAGCAGGTTTGCTGGCAGGACTTGTGACCCCATGGGGGACCCACACTGGAGCAGTCCGTTCCTGAAGGACCGCACCCCGTGGAAGGGACCCACGCTGGAGCAGTTCGTGAAGAACTGCAGCCCATGGGAAGGACTCACGATGGAGAAGTTCGTGGAGGTCTGTCTCCCATGGGAGGGACCCCACACTGGAGCAGGGGAAGAGTGTGAGGAGTCCTCCCCCTGAGGAGGAAGGAACAGCAGAGACAACATGTAATGAACTGACCACAACCCCCATTCCCCATCCCCCTGTGCCCTCTGGGGGGAGGAGCAGGCAGAGAAATCGGGAATGAAGTTGAGCCCAGGAAGAAGGGAGGGTGCTGAGATTTAACCCCAGTCTGCAACTAAGCACCACTCAGCTGCTCACTCACCCTCCACCCCCCTTCAGTGGGATGGGGCAGAGAATCGGGGGAGAAAAAAAAAAAAGTAAAACCTTCAGGTGGAGATAAAGACAGTTTTAATAGGACAACAGAGAAGAAATAATTCACCCTTATGTTGCCAGTCCAGGTCCACCTGAGCCACTTCAATCTTAGCAGCCTGATCCACCTGCTGGTTGTTTTGATGGTCTTCAGTGGCCTCTCAAGCATCTACGTTACATATTTTTACAACCAGGTTCTCTATCCGGGCAGCAATATCTTGCCACAATGCAGCAGCCGAGATGGGTTTGCCTCTGCGCTGGCAGTTGCTCTGCTTCCATTGCTGTAACCACCCCCACAGGGCATTTGCCACCATCCATGGGTCAGTATAGAGATAGAGCATTGGCCACTTTTCTCATTCAGCAATATCCAAAGCCAGCTGGATGGCTTTCACCTCTGCAAACCGACTCGATTCACCTTCTCCTTCAGCAGTTTCTGCAACTTCTTGTACAGGATTCCATACAGCAGCTTTCCACCTCTGATGCTTCCCCACAAGATGACAGGACCCATCAGTGAACAGGGCATATTGCTTGTCATTTTCTGGTAGTTTATTATACAGTGGGGCCTCCCCAGCACGTCACCTCCTCCTCTGGTGATATTCCAAAATCTTTGCCTTCTGGCCAGTCCATGATCACTTCCAAGATTCCTGGGCAACTGGGGTTTCCTATTTGAGCCCGTTGTGTGATGAGTGCGACCCACTTGACTCCACGTAGCATCAGTTGCATGATGTGTACAGGGGACCCTCCCTTTGAACATCCAGCCCAATACCGGCAGTCGGGGTGCCAGGAGGAGCTGTGCTTCAGTACCAACCACTTCCGAAGCAGCTCGAATCCCTTCATATGCTGCCAATATCTCTTTTTCAGTTGGAGTATAGCGGGTTTCGGATCCTCTGTATCCCTGACTCCAAAACCCTAGGGATCGACCTCGAGTCTCCCCTGGTGCTTTCTGCCAGAGGCTCCAGGTAGGGCCGTTCTCCCTGGCTGTGATGTAGAGCATTTTTTACATCTTGTCCTGCCTGGACTGGCCCAAGGGCTACTGCATGAACTATCTCCTGTTTAATTGGTTCAAAGGCTTGTCGTTGCTCAGGGCCCCACTTGAAATCATTCTTCTTCCGGGTCACTTGATAGAGAGGGCTTATGATCAGACTGTAATTTGGAATACGCATTCTCAGAAATTCCACAACGCCCAAGAAAGCTTGTGTTTCCTTTTTGCTGGTTGGTGGAGACATGGCTGTTATTTTGTTGATTACATCCATTGGGATCTGACAACGTCCATCTTGCCATTTTATTCCTAAGAACTGGGTCTCCTGTGCAGGTCCCTTGACCTTACTTTGCTTTATGGCGAAGCCGGCCTCCAGAAGGATTTGGACTATTTTCTTCCCTTTCTCAAAAAACTCTGCTGCTGCTGTGTTGCCCCACACAATGATGTCATCAATGTATTGCAGGTGTTCCGGAGCCCCACCCTGTTCCAATGCAGTCTGGATCAGTCCATGGCAAATGGTGGGGCTGTGTTTCCACCCCTGGGGCAGTCGATTCCAGGTGTACTGGACACCCCTCCAAGTGAAAGCAAACTGTGGCCTGCACTCTGCTGCCAAAGGGATTGAGAAAAATGCATTAGCGATGTCAATGGTGGCATACCACTTGGCTGCCTTTAACTCCAATTCGTATTGAAGTTCTAGCATGTCCGGCACGGCAGCGCTCAGTGGCAGTGTGACTTCGTTCAGGCCCCGATAGTCTACTGTTAGTCTCCACTCTCCATTAGAGTTTTGCACTGGCCATATGGGACTGTTAAAAGGTGAGCGAGTCTTGCTGATCACTCCTTGGCTCTCCAGTCGACGAATCAGCTTATGGATGGGAATCAGGGAGTCTCTGTTGGTGCGATATTGCCGCCGGTGCACCGCTGTGGTGGCAATTGGCACCTGTTGTTCTTTGACCCTCAGCGACCCCACAATAGAAGAGTCCTTTGAGAGACCAGGCAAGGTGGACAGCTGTTTAATTTCCTCCGTCTCCAAGGCAGCTATACCAAAAGCCCACCAGTACCCTTTTGGGTCCTTGAAATACCCTCTCCTGAGGTAGTCTATGCCAGGGATGCACGGGGCCTCTGGGCCAGTCACAATGGGGTGCTTCTGCCACTCATTCCCGGTTAGGCTCACTTCAGCCTCCAATACAGTCAGCTGTTGGGATCCCCCTGTCACTCCAGAAATACAGATGGGTTCTGCCCCTTCATAGCTTGATGGCATTAGGGTACACTGTGCACCAGTGTCCACTAGAGCCTTATACTCCTGTGGGTCTGATGTGCCAGGCCATCGAATCCACACAGTCCAGTAAACCCGTTTGTCCCTTTCCTCCACCTGGCTGGAGGCAGGGCCCCTCTAGTCCTGGTCATAGCATTCGTTACTCACTTCTTGTAAATGCGAATCAAAAGTCCCTTTATTAAGATAAGAAGCAAAATCAGCCCTTCTACTCTGTCTGGGGAACTGCTCACTGGAAACTGGAGCAGCAATTTTCCTGGGAGAACCCCCTTTTGTAGTTGTTTTTCCTTGCAACTCACGTACCCGTGCCTCTAGGGTTGAGGTAGATTTTCCATCCCACTTCCTCATGTCCTCTTCATGGTCACGCAGGAAAAACCATAGGGTGCCCTGTGGTGTGTATCCACTGTATCCTCTCTCTTGAGCAGAAGAACGCTGACTCCTAATAGCTGAGATACTGGTCCATACAGGTGGAGTGTAGGACATATCCTCTTTGAGTTGCTGGACCTTCCAGGACAGTTTCTCCACAGCCGAGACAAGGGAGGAAGAGAGACTTTCTTCATATTCCCAGAGCTGGCTAGCCGCTTCATCCACCATTGGTCCCTCTCTGTCTTTCCAGGTCTGTGTTGCCAACAAGTTGGCATATGACACTGGTGCGCTCCGTACTAACTTCTGCCACACGCGTTGTGTGCAGTGGACCTTCATCTGGATCTTTGGGTAACTGCTCGTTGTTCAGGTCACCATAAATCAATCACCTCCAGCACGGCTAATTGCTTCAGGTACTGGATACCTCTCTCCATGGTGGTCCACTTGCCTGGGTGACATATAACATCCTCCTTGAAGGGATACCTCTCCTTCACGCCTGACAGGAGTTGCCTCCAGAGGCTGAGGGCTTGTGTCCCTTTTCCAAATGTTTTGTCAATGCCCCTTTCCCTAGAAAGGGATCCCAGCTGCTTGGCTTCCTTATCCTCTAATTCCAGGCTACTGGCTCCGTTATCCCAGCATCAGAGCAGCCAGGTGACAATGTGGTCGCCTGGACGAGAGCTGAAATCTTTTCACATATCTCACAGCTCACTCAAGGATAGGGATCAAGTGGTTTCCATCTTGTTTACGTGTTCTTCCTCTTCTTGTCCTCATGACACCCATGTGTTTTCATCATCCCTTTCTAAACTAGTTGACTTTCGCTTCCAAGATTTCTTCTTCTGTATAGGGGCGACCTATACCAGCACAGGTTGGTTCTGTGGTTCAGCTACAGTGCCTGTCGCGGGGGTTGGAGTAACCGCAGTGCCTGCCGTGGGGGTTGGAGTAGCTGCAGTGGCTGTTGTGGGGATAGATCTCTGGATGGTATTCTTAAATAGTTGTTTAACGTTAAACAAGGCCTGAAACACATTCAGGAGACATAGCAATAGGAACATGCTGCTTTGAACATCCCAAGGATATTCAAAATTCTCAAGAGCTATTTTAACTAGCCTGAATGAGAAAGGGAAGGTGTCCCCCCCATCTCCCCCATAGATTGGTTCTCCAAGGAGAAGAGGTAAAAAGTATAATTATTAATAATTTCTGAGAGATGGCTCCCAAAGTACAGGGATGATGGCAGCGCTGAGTACAATTTCGTGACCGATAATTTTATCATACCATAAGCCAGTGTTACACAGTACAGCAAAGCGATTATTTTAATCCAACTCCCAGAGGTGATAAGCAGCGCCACAGGGAGCGCATATGGCAAGTAAGGTGTTACATAACACAACTCTGAGAAGAAATAAAACATTGCAACCAGCGACTATTAAACTAATATAATGAATGCTTCTCACAAATTTGTTTTAACACGCTCTGATCAGATCTGTCGTTATCTCAAACCGTTCAGGCCCCATGTTGGGCACCAAAAAGGACTGTTGTGATTTAACCCCAGTTGGCAACTAAGCACCACACAGCCGCTCACTCACCCTCTACCCCCCCACAGTGGGATGGGGGAGAGAATCAGGGAAAAAAACCCTAAAACCCGCAGGTTGAGATAAAGACAGTTTTAATAGGACAGCAGAGGAAGAGGAAATAATAATAATGATGATGATAATGATGATAAAAATATACAAAAGAAGTGATGGGCAGAGTTAAACATTAGGAACGTCTCTGGCAAGAGACACTAACACAAATACCATGCACTTCAGCTGCAGAAATAGTGATTTTGACATTACTCCTATAAGCTTTTCTCATTTTTAGACAGGGAAAACAATGTAGTAGGGCTATACGTTGAGCTACCAACAGTCATTTACCAATTAAATTCTTCCCTTTTCTTAGCTCAGAACACATTAATCAAGAACTAATTATCTTCTAGTGCCACTTTGTTAAACACTCCAGGAAGAAACAAGCCCTGAGAGGCAGTGTGAACCTCCCAAAGTCACTGTACAGCAAGTGCAGAATATCGACAACAGGAATAGGGCTTCCAGTGAAGAGCCTGCATCTTAGTCCCATGGATAACAACAAATGAAACTTCTGAAGATGTAAAATGAAAAGCTTGAAAACAGAAGGTATTAAGACTTCATTTTTTAATTAACACTTATTTCCCTCTACACACAAAACCCACTGCTTGAAGTGTTTAGAGTGTGACATTTTCCCCTCCTGATTCTTGTAAGTGTTTATACAGGTAGCTCTGGGTTCCTCTTCTGCCCACCAATGACAGTAAGTATGTGTACTTACACAAGGATAGAGAATACATTAGTTGAAGTATGATGGAGTTTGATTCTACTTTTTAAAGGTAAAAAAGGAGAAATGTCCTTTCTACAGTAGAGAAAAGAAGAGCATGTATAAAATGTTCTTCTTGCTTCCAGTGCTGACTAGCTCATTTTATGCTAAAAAATGACAGAAGCAGCACACTATGACTACGTTTACACTAGGAAACCGAAAAGGACCAGGGAATGAGCTCAGTTATTGGCATCTGTCATCCTTACTCTTCAGTTATCAGCACAATCCCAGCGAGAGCCCTGGCCACCTTGCGCTCTCCCAAATGCTGCCCATGGCCTGGCAGGAGGCAACAGAGGTCCACGGCTGTTCTCAATTAAGGGTGCGAAGGCGGCCACCCTGGGGCAGAGGGCAAGAGAGCCCAGCCATATGGATGGCAAGCTGTGCCTCTCTACTTGGTCCCCAGCCCAGAGAATAGCACCTGGGCTGTTTTAGCTTAGATGTCACCCCCGAGACTTGGGAAATTTGTATTATTAGTGTTAGAACAAGGTAAAAGGAGGAAAAAGAAGACTTAAGTGGGGAAAAGATAGGACTGAAACATGTCTCGCATGGTAGGCATCCTTCAAGCTGTAGCTGAACACAAGCTCATCAATAATGGCAATTTGGAGGTATAACCTGGCTTGGTCTGGTCAAATTATCTTTCATGTTGAATGCAATAAAGGCCCAATGGTATCAAAATGAATCTCGCACAGTGGAAATGGCAGCCCATTTTTATTAGTCTGTCTCTTCTGCTGGCTTAAGTTTAAAAATGAAAGGCCAAGAAACCCCCCCATCCTAAATCCTGTTATCAACCTAAGTCCTCACACTTTGTTTACCCTTTCAGCCTGACCTCAGCCAGTCTTTAAGTGTATGGGTATTTGAAATTATTTTAAGTAACAGTGAGCTGCACTTCTGTGAGCTTCAACAACCTTTTATATAGGTTTCGCACAACTGCTCCTATTAGTAACCTGTGAACTGTGTTATTTAGCTATCTATTGTTACAGACTTGCACAGAAAGTCTTTTGAGAAATCAGCCTGCTAAAGAAATTGCCCATGACAGCATTTACATTTGCCAGGCATATTTTTCACAATCTCTGTTTAAAGAGAGAAATAACCATATTATTATTTATCATTTGCAACATATGCACATTTCCTAGTAGTTCTTATTAATTCCCCATGGTTTCTGAATTGCATACGTGTAACATATGCACATTTCCTAATGTGGAAAACTGCCAGGGCACCCTTATGCAGCAGTTACAGAGGTAGACTCAGTTCTTAGCTATGAATGTGTATAGTAAGAAGCACTGCGATCCCAAAGATACTGCATTATTCACGCACATTCCTTCTTCCCACTCTTATTCCCCTAAACCACTGAGAGTAATGGTCTGTAAAGCACTACCGCAGTCTATTAAACAGATGGCTGCGTGTTGTTCTCCTTTAGATCACTGGACAGAAAATGAGGGATTTTTAATGAAAAGTTGAAAGCTCTATTTCCCACAATCCTCTTGTATGATTTACAACAACCATGATAATTTAAAGCTGGCAACCACAGACTGGAATGCTTCATTACTATTGTTTTAGTAGCACAATGAAATTACCCATTTTGGGCTTTTACAATTAACTTGTTACATGCACATGTTAACACTTCCTAAATAGTAATATTACCAGATGGAGAAATTCAGCAGGGAATAGTAACAGGAACAATATTCTGAATATAATTCCTAATCTGAGCACCAGTGATAAGTCCTTTATCATAATACATATTTAGTGCAGAATTTTAGAAACTTGTATGGCAATCTGTTCTTTCCCATTCCAGTGCTAGAACAGAAATGAAGGAAGGTCTTTAAAAATAAACATATAAAATTCCTGAACACTAAGATAATTGCACAGATATTTAAGTAATCCCCAAGGCCCTTAAAACTTTAATTAATACTCTAAGCTACAAAGACATCTACTGCCAAAGCTAATACCAGCCAGCTACCTGCTTCTTTCCCAAGTTAGGATCATGAATTATGGCAAGATCCCTTTGTAAACATGTGTGATGAATCAGCCAGAACTGTAAAAGGTCATTCTTTTCCTACACTTATCTTACATTCACTTTTGTGGAGAGATGTCAGCAACATTAATAAGTTAATTCCACATGACTGACATGCAGCTGTGAAGTATATAGAACATCATGATAAACATCACTCCTGTGCACTGTGGTATTACACACAGCAAGAGGGATGCAGAAGAAAGCTTTCATTATACATCACTGAGGAAAAAAAGATGAATCACACCAAGTGGGAAAAACAAAAAAAAAAGCAGGGTCTCCTGGTACTTTTACTAAGGAATTTGGATGTTTAATGAACCACAGATTTAAGAATTTCACATGGGCAGTGAACAAAGTTGATGGCTCAGAGAAATTGGATCCTTTCCTATCTACACAAGGGGAACCCTAAAATGGCATCACAACACTGGCAGACATCAGATGTGTTTACATACTGTCCTGCACAGCTGTGGATGAAAAATGAGCTGAATATTATATGTAGATCCTCCCTCACTGCTCAAATCTTACCTTCATAATCAGGTTTGTTTTACTGTGGTTCTGACCCTGGAGAGACACTAACTCCTCAGAGGTATATTTGCTACTTGTTTACTCTCGGCTTGAGACTTCATCCAGCGATCCTTGCAGCTTGCTCTTGTTAATCTGAAGTTACATCTGCCTAAAGTGTTAAGGGGACAACCCAGACCACCAATCCTTATGCAACTGCAGTTGCAGAAATGTGTCTTGTAGTAAAATGAAGATTTTGCAAACAGTATCATCATTAGCTACCACTTAAATGCAGCTGCAACTGTAATTCTTGAAAATTTGCCTTCTAATTAAATAGACTACAAGCACTCAAGAGCAGTTATCTCACTGCCATGAGAAGTTACCAACACCCAAGTTTGCAGTACCAGCCTCTTCAACTGCCTCCCCAGTGAAAACGGCTGCGTAAACACAGGGGTTTGCTTTACTATGAAAATCAAATAGACTTGAAACCACCACTAACAGTGCCTGCCTGTACTGAACTGTTTCCAGTGAGAAGCGGTCTTTACCAGAGTTGCTTATTCAGAGTTAATTAATAACAAGCATGGACAAGGGAAAACTTCTTAACAGGGAGTTTTGTGTGGCCTTGTATCACTATTTCTGCTCTCCAGACTGTGGGAGGAGAGAGCTTGAGACCTCCAGGTGGGTCGGCTCTGGTCAGGCCTGTGGCTCCAGCATCGCTTCCAGGTGTGAACACAAGGGTAGCACAAAGACAATTGGTTTTGATGGCATATGCAGTCAGTGAATTAGAGCAGAAATGCTGATGCTCAAACATGAGGCGTAGGTGACTGTATAAAATACACCAGAAAGAGCAGCAGTTTGTTAGCAGTGTCACCTGTCACCTGCCTAGTGCCTGTGTATGATGACACCTACAGAGGGAACTGAACAGAAAAGCAGCTCATTTAAAGAGCACTGCTATCTTTCAAAGCATCAACAGATACTGAATTTGGCCTTAACTGTGGGAATAAATGAGACTGTGTTTGACTTTGACAAAATGCAACTGTGCCCTTGAGGCTTGTTACAAACAAGTTTGTGGAATTCAGAGGCAGTGAAATGAGAATGTGGTTGGATACGTTCCTGAAAGAGAAAGTCGCGTGCACCAACCTCAAGAACCAATAAGCAATGCTGAAGAGACGCGTGAACGCAAGGCAGTAACCAATGAGATATGCTTTGCTTGATCGTGGACACTAGATCATATTATAAAAGGGATAGATTGTAAAATAAAGCGTCTTCGCCTGAACTCATATGCGGAGTCCGTCTTTAATTGCCACACTTAACTGTACTAGAAGCCTGAAACTGTTGGGGCTAAGCTAGAGGACAAATGTATTGTGACCAGATCCCTACTCAGTTGAATTTATAATGGAGACATACAACATTATACAAACCTAGCTGGCTTTGCTATGACAGTCTTCAAGTGAAGAATAAAGAATTCAAATGAATTTCCCTTATTTTCTCTAAAGTTTAAATATATAAATACTTAAACAGTTTGCATGAATGTCAAGTTTAAATAAACAAAGTCAATATGGGAAAAGAAGAACAATACTTCCACTGTTCAGAAAAAGACCTAATGATGAAGATAAGCTTTGGCTTTTCTTAACAAAAGATGACCATACCCCTTGCACTTCTGCTTCAGGAAAGAAATGTCAAGATGGTCACTTGGTATGGGTGCATATGACTTTTCTTTCCCTTATTGCAAATGAGTTTAATTGCTTATAAAATCTACTAAAACCACAGAAGTACAAATTCTAACTTAGGAAGCTATCAGAATTGGCATGTAATAAAATATATTTAAAACAGTTTGATAAATCACAGAATAAAACTGTTCTACATTAAAAAAATAAACAATACAGACTAACAATTTAGCATGGTGATTGACAAAGTTTATCTGAGTATCAGGAATGGTGAGCATCTTATCAGAAATACATGAAATCCAAAATTTTCCAACCCCAAAATGTTCCTTTGCCTGCATCAGTGTAGCATACTGACTATTCACCCGACCAGACATCAGCTTATCTATGGACTGAATCTGCCTTGGCCTGTTGTGTCACACTGCAACATCGCTCCCCTCATCTGCACCTCGTTCTTCTCCTGTGTCTAGTCTGTCCTGTCTGGACTGAGTGTGCCGAGGCTTGCTATCCCTGACTGTGCACATGTGGTACTTAACACACTGCAGCTGTAACACAAACATCAAAATCATAACGCAAAGACCCCTGGGTTATGTTTCTCTAGCCCTTGCTTTGAAGGGGGTCAGACTGTATTGCCATAATTCCAGACTTAAAAAAAAAAAAAAAATAAATCAGTATGGCCATAAAAAACATCCCTAGTTATGTAGCGCTATTAATTCAAACTCTTCTGTACAGGCATAGCAGCTTCTAAGGACTTGTCAGCAAAGGCATAGACAGAAAATTATGCATTGGAAGCAAATTAGATAACATAAATGAACGCAAATTTTACATTATGCTTCTGCATTCATAGATGTTTAAGCAATCGTATCGCTGTACTGAACTTTCAGTGAGGTTGAAATAACCTATTATCCCATTTTTGAAAGAATTAACCACTGTCTCATTATCTAGAAAGTGGCATTTGTTTTTCTGGTTATGAAAAAAGTGGAAGGCTGAAGCTACAAGCCACAGTGGCTTAAGATAAAGCAAAGGTCTGAATTTCCATTAGTTTAAGAGAAACAGGATCAGGCCATAAACTGTGCCAAATGAGTTGTTGTTTTTCTATATCTGTCATATATATTTTATTCTGACTGAGAAGATCAGGGAGTCACGATCTCCTTAGACACTGTTTAGCTAAAAATAAGAGTATATAATATTAAAGAGGAGAATGTCTCACAATTGTTATGCATTATACAACTTAGGTGCATCTCTGAAGAGCCTGACAAATAATAAACAAACATTTTTAGGGTTCTGGAGACAAAGGTTTCATGTCCACATAGCTATCAGTGGTTTTCTAGAGCAACACTTGCAATTCTTAGGCTTGCTATTTCTAGCCCAAATCTTGAAGAACCTCCTGCTGTTTATTCTTTACTGAGATCATGTATTTCAGGTATTTCAAAAGCATATGAAAAGTGTTCCAGAGAGATGCAAATTATTATCCTTTGGTTTAATATCAGCCACAATTATTTTCAGATGTATTCTGTTCCCTCAAAAAATCCTGGCATTTCAGTATTATATTAATGTAAATCAGTTTCTTTTATTTAGATAGTCCTTTTCACTTAGGCCATCCTACTTTGAAAGCGAATTACTTGCCAGTTGCCAGCTTTAGAAAGGAAATACTACTTACAGCAAAGCACACGTTAATTGAGAATTCAACAGAGCTAAACAAAGACAAAAACCTTTCTATTTAAACAGAGAATTGTACTTAAGTATGGGTCTTCAGTATGAATACATTCAAAGCTTTCATATCTTACATTTACCTTCTGTGTAACTTGAATTCGGTTACTGAAAGGCAGAGATCTATCACCATCTCTAGAGACTGGGCTTGTGGTAACCAAATAGCTCCAACAAGAACTGCATGATTTCTTTATTATTGCTCCATCCTCCAAATCACTTAGGAGCAAAATTCAGTAGCTGTACCACTTGCATCAGGGCACAGTGATCTCTTCTCTCTCTGGACTGCGCTGGGCGACAGGTGCTGGCAGCCCTGGATAGCACGCAGGGATAGCACTTGCATCAGAATCATAGAATCATTAAGGTTGGAAAAGACCCTTAAGATCATCGAGTCCAACCGTTAGGTGCCAAAGTAGGCTGCTATGTATTTATAAGCTTTTGAATCCAATTATGATCTATAACTCTAGATTTAAATACTGTCCAGTGGCACAGTGCTGGTAATCAAAAATGGAAGTGATGCAAGCACTAGGTATTCCAATTTGAACATGTTACTGCATTGAGTGCCAAAACTACAGCACAACACTAAAGCGCACACAAGATTCAAAGCATCATCTTGTTAAATATAAGGTTCTGTGAAAGCAGACCTTGCTAAGACTGAATTGTAACATTTAGAGATTAATTATGTTACTGAAAGAGATTTCCTAGTGGTTTGATACTACCAGAAACCAATTATACAATAGAATAAGCACAAGAAAAGAAAAATAAAAACCTTGGGTGATGTCTCTATTGGAAAGCCATTAAAAATAGCAGTTTTGTGTGATTATGAAATTGTTGTATAACATCTTTCTTACAAAACTGCAGGTAATCATTAAAGTTTCCAGGTTACTACAAAAAGGGAACTTCTTGGATCATAATCACATTCTTTATGAGTCCTATGTAAATGGAAATACTTTTTAAAAGCACACTGAGCTATGTCTCAGCATTACAGAAAAATATGTTTGGAGTGCAGGATATTGGAGATTGCTGTAAAATGAATCTAGGCAGGATTTTATAAACTTGGAATTTTTAACTTGATCAAGAGGAAAAGTGTAGATGGGATCAAGGAACATGTCTTAAGGAACTGCAAAAACAGGGTGAAAATTAGGTAGTAGATGAAAATGCCTAGACAATCACAACATGCTATAACAGAAGCCAACTCTTCCTTCTCTAACAGCTCCCTCATTAATCTAACCCTAATATTAAGTACATGAGCAAGACACATCAGGCAGCCACCCAGATGCTTTTGCAGTACACCTTACATAACAGTGTTTAGATCATAGAATCATAGAATGTGGCTAATCTCCAGGTTTAAGTAAGAGCAAAACATTTTAGAAGACAAATTATACATCAATGGAGGAAAAAAAAATTTATTTCTTGCAGGTGATCAGTGGATTCACAGAACACTGAATTAAATAAATTCAACAGACATTTGCAGTATATACAAAAAGCTAGTTTTCTTTTGATGCCTTTTAATAGATACCAGGAAATCAAGAACCCTCATGTTCAACTACTCGCTATCAAGATGTCATAGACTCATAGAACGGTTTGGGTTGGAAGAGACCTTAAAGATCATGTAGTTCCAACCCCCCTGCCATGGGCAGGGATACCTTCCACTAGACCAGGTTGCTCAAAGCCCCATCCAACCTGGCCTTGAACACTTCCAGGGAGGGAGCATCCACAACTTCTCTGGGCAACCTGTTCCAGTGCCTCACCACCCTCACAGTAAAGAATTTCTTCCTTATATCCAATCTAAATCGACCCTCTTTCAGTTTAAAGCCATTACCCTTCATCCTATCACTATATTCCCTGATAAAGAGTCCCTCCCCATCTTTCCTGTAGGCCCCCGTGAAGTACTGGAAAGCTGCTATAAGGTCTCCCTGGAGCCTTCTCTTCTCCAGGCTGAACACCCCAACTTTCTCAGCCTGTCCTCATAGGAGAGGTGTTCCATCCCTCTGATCATCTTTGTGGCCCTCCTCTGGACCCGCTCAAGCAGGTCCATGCCTTTCTTATGCTGGGGGCCCCAGAGCTGAACGCAGTACTCCAGGTGGGGTCTCACAAGAGCGGAGTAGAGGGGCAGAATCACCTCCCTCGACCTGCTGGCCACGCTTCTTTTGATGCAGCCCAGGATACGGTTGGCTTTCTGGGCTGCGAGTGCACATTGCCAGCTCATATTCAGTTTTCCATCCACCACTACCCCCCAAGTCCTTCTCTGCAGGGCTGCTCTCAATCCATTCTCCGCCTAGCCTGTATTTGTGCTTGTGATTGCCCTGACCCAGGTGCGGGACCTTGCACTTGGCCTTGCTGAATTTCATGAGGTTCACACAGGCCCACCTCTCCAGCCTGTCAAGGTCCCTCTGGATGGCATCCCTTCCCTCTAGGGTATCAACTACACCACTCAGCTTGGTGTCATCCACAAACTTGTCCATGTCCCCGACAAAGATGTTAAATAATACTGGTCCCAATACAGACCCCTGAGGGACACCACTTGTCACTGGTCTCCACCTGGACATCGAGCCATTGACCACAACTCTTTGAGTGCAACCATCCAGCCAATTCCTTATCCACCGAGTGGTCCACCTCTCAAATCCATGTCTCTCTAATTTAGAGACAAGGATCTTGTGCAGGACAGTATCAAATGCTTTGCACAAGTCCAGGTAGATGACGTCAGTCGCCTTTCCCTTATCCACCAATGCTGTAACCCCGTTGTAGAAGGCCACCAAATTTGTCAGGCACAATTTGCCCTTAGTGAAGCCATGTCAGCTGTCACCAATCGCCTCTCTGTTCTCCATGAGCCTTAGCATAGTTTCCAGGAGGATCTGCTCCATGATCTTGCCGGGCACAGAGCTGAGACTGACCGGCTTGTAGTTCCCCAGGTCTTCCTTTTTCCCCTTTTTAAAAATGAGGGTTATGTTTCCCCTTCTCCAGTCACTGGGAACTTCACCAGTCTGCCACGACTTTTCAAATATGATGGAGAGTGGCTTAGCAACTTCATCTGCCAGTTCCCTCAGGACCCTCGGATGCATCTCATCAGGTCCCATGGCACATTCAAGTTCCTTAGATGGTCTCGAACCTGATCTTCTCTTACGGTGGGCAGTACTTTATTCTCCCAGTCCCTGCCTTTGGATTCTGCGAGTTGGGTGGCGTGGCTAGAGCACTTGCTGGTGAAGACTGAGGCAAAAAAGTTGTTGAGTATCTCAGCCTTCTCCATGTCGCTTGTAGCCAGGTCTCCCGTTTCGCTCATCAGGGGTGGGGTGGGGTGGTACAGTTTCTTTCATCTTCCTTTGTTGTCCTGTGTACCTTGAAGAAAACCTTCTTGTTATTTTTTACATCCCTAGCCAAGTTCAGCTCCGGCTGTGCCTTGGCTTTCCCGATCCCCTCCCTGCACTCCTGGGCCATATCCCTATGATCTCCCCAGGATGTCTATCCCTGCCTCCACTGCCTATGCATTTTGGTTTTGTGTTTTAGTTTGGCTAAGAGGTCTTGACTTAGCCAAGCTGGCAGCTCCTGCCTCCCCTGTCCGACTTCTTGCACGTCAGGATTGAGAGCTCTTGAGCCCTAAGAAAAATGTCTTTAAATATCTCCCAGCTCTCGTTCACTCCTTTGCCTCTGAGGGCAGTTTCCCAAGGGATCCCATGCACTAGCGCCCTAAACAGCTGAAAGTTTGCCCTTCTGAGGTTTAGGGTCCTGACTCTACTTTTTGCCCATCCTGTACCCCTCACGACTGAGAATTCTACCAGGGCATGATCGCTGCAGCCCAGGCTACCTCCAATCTTGACCTGTCCGATAAGTTCTTCCGCATTAGTGAGCAACAGGTCCAGCAGTGCCTCTCCTCCGATCGGGCTCTCCATCACCTGTACTAGGAAGTTGTCCTCAATGCACTCCAGTAGTTTCCTGGACTGCTTGCGGTTCACTGTGCCGCTTTTCCAGCGGATGTCTGGGTGGTTGACGTCCCCTATCAGGATCAGGGCCTGCGAGTGTGATGCTTCCTGCAGTTGAAGAAAGAACTCTTCATCAACCTCCTCTTCTTGACCGGGTGGCCTGTAGTAGACACCAACCACAAAATTTCCTTTGTTGGCTCGGTCTCTAATTTTCACCCATAAGCTCCCGGCTTGCACATTGCTATTCTTCAGATAGCTCCGTGCAATCAATCCCGTTTTTGGCATAGAGGGCAACTCCCTCACCTCTCCTTCCTTGCCTGTCCCTTCTGAATAGTTTATAGCCGTCAATCACAGCACTCCAATCGCGCGATTCATCCCACCAAGTTTCTGTGATAGCAATCAGGTCATAGTTTTCCATCTGGGCAGCGGCTACCAGATCCTCCTGTTTGTTTCCCATGCTGTGTGCATTGGTATAGAGGCACTTCAGCTGGGCTATTGGCCACATCACCTTTTTAGAGGAGCTCACCCTAATTCCCTCGAGGCGATTCACAGGTGCTTCCCTGTTGCTTCCTAATGCCTCAGCAGCCCCTGGCTCTTCTCTAGTGCTTAGAACTCCATCCCCTTCCCCCGCTAAATCTAGTTTAAAGCTCTGTTTATAAGTCCAGCCAGCTTGTTGCCCAGGACACTCTTGCCCCACTTGGTCAGTTGAGCCCTGTCAGCTGTCAACAGGCCCGGTTTCTTGAAGGTATGCCCAAGATTGTAGAAGCCGAGACCTCGAGCATGGCACCAGCTACGCAGCCAGTCATTCACCTGTTCAATTCGTCTCCTTTTTCTTGAACCCCCTTCTCCAACTGGGAGGATAGAGGAGAACACCACCTGTGCTCCTGATCCCCTTTTAACATTGTTCCGAGGGACATAAGGTCTCTTTTGATATTTCTGAGTCACCTCGTTGCAGCATCATTTGACCTTACTTGGAATAGTAGGAACGGGCAATAGTCCACAGGCTTTACCAGGCTCAGCAGCCTCTCCGTGACATCACAGATGTGAGCTCCCGGCAGGCAGCAAACTTCTCTAGAGACATTGTCTGGGTGACAAATGGGCGCTTCAGTGCCTCTCAGCAAGGACTCTCCAATTACAAACACCCTACATACTTTTCTGGTGGCACCAGTTCTAATACAGGTGGACCAACTTTGCTTGGTTGGCCTTTCCTGGGTCTTGCCCATTACTCATGTTCTCTTCATTCTCCAGCCCCAGGGTATTGTACCTGTTATGTAGGAGCACTTCAGGAGGGAAGGGGAAGATTCCTCCTCCTGCCCCAAGCAGAGATGAGAGTCCAGTCTCCTTTGTCTTGTGAGTTAGTTGAGTCTGTCAGCTCAGAGTTGGAAGCAAGCTTACCTTCCCTTTGCAAAGACTTAAGACAGGGCTGTCCTCAGCTTGTGACAGTGCACAATACTACGCATCCATCTCTCGCTGAGATTCCTGGATACTGTGCTGCCTGTTAAGCTCCTATTGTAACACGGCTACTTGCTTGAAGAATTCATCCCACAAATATATAGAGTTCATCCCTAAAAATATATAGACTGATATACACACATATGTTACTATTCTCTAGTTGCTTGTCCCGATTAGGGAAATTCTAACATTGAACAACAATTAAAAAAAGAAAATATATGGGAACGGGCAAGTCTCAGTCTACCAATGGAACAAAGCCTGACAGGGAGGAAACACCAAGAAGCACTGGCTACCTGGGAATACAATACCTGCAGGATGCAGCCATCCTGCTCAGTTTAGCAGCTTGCTCTGAATTCCAGAGTGCTCCAGACTATGCAGTTCATGCTACCATCTTTGTTGGAGTAAGCCCAAACAATAAGTGGAAGCACCACTGAGAAGCAGTTGCAGAGCCACTAAAGCAACTTGGATCATAACAATTCTTTACCAAATATTTTACTTTGGTTCCTGTTAGCTTTGATCACGTGTACCTTAAGCCACTTTAACCACATGCTAAAATTAGTTAAATTTTACACTGAAATAATGGCAGCATATGCAAAATAGAAACTTTACTTATTAGATAAAATATCTCAAGCGTTTTTTAATTTGCACTAATACATCTTGATCTTCACATAGGCAAAAGAGCTTCTAAAACATGACAGAACATCTCTGACTCTTCAGTTCCATTATTTATCCTAATTTTAGACAGCTGGTTACAATATGAGATAAACTCTTTGCTTTGAGACAGCAATTGTTAACCATTAGTTAAGTACCAAAATTCTGAAGGGCAGGAAAATAAGAGTCTTATTTTGAGCTTTATACTTCTGTTAAAAAAGTCTCAAAAAGACAAAACAGCTGCCAATTCAGATTTAAAGTGGAAAGCCCCCGCATTTGAGCGTTTTAGGTGTAAGGGTATGTGAAAGGAGAGCATCTGCTCCTTTACGACTATCTGGTCAAGGACTTTTTTTCAGTGCTGCAAGGGAAAATAAGAAAAGGAGGAAGCCATAAACAGGAACATACTGAGACACAAACCCGACAAACAATAAGAGAGGCGGTGATGAGAACCAAACCTGGTCAGTCACACTAATTAATGAGGGCATGTGGGAGTGTGAATATGTTTATTTTGGCAAGGTTATCTGATCGTGGACCTTGTCAATTGGGAAACCAAGGGAAAAGGGGGAAGCTAAAAACCAAAATATACCCAGACACAGACCTGACAACCTGACAAAACAAACATGGAGACAATGACAAGAAACAAACCTTGCCAGTCACACTAATTGATGGGCTATCAAGAAACCACAGGCTCCACTTCCAGGAAGATCAAACTGGACTTTGCAACCGATAAGACTTCAAACCAGGGGGAATCCCGGACTGGGAGGAATCAGTAGAGCTGTACAAACCCACGAGGGGACGTGCAGGGGAAAGGGGGAGCAGGGAGGAACAAAAACCAGGGGCAGGGGGGAGACGACACAGACAGAAAAGGGTATAAAACAGGGCCTGTCATTACACTTGTCTGGCTGAGCCCTGCACCTGATCACCACAGTCTGCCCTACCATCTTATATCTTCTTATTAAATCTTTTCTTAACTATCTCTGTGTAATCTCACTCTATCCCATGTGTATGTGCGCTGCAAGGACTAAATGCCAGCTACTGGTGAGACCTGTATGTGTGTGAGTGGAATTTGGTACCAGCTACTGGAGTGAGACTGGGGGTGTGGGCACCCCCGGCCTGTGGTGCCAGCTACTGGAGTGAGTGAGAGTCCTAGCGTCGGTAGTTGGAGTGGCAATAGCACTCTGGATCTAGGGAGGGTCCTCCAGACTTTGAGCCCGGAGAGCCAGCTACTAGGGGGACTGGCATGAATGGACTGGGTGCCAGCTACTGAAGTCAGACCAGGAGCGTAGGCATCCCTGGTCTGTGGTGTCAGCTACTGGAGTGAGCAGGGATCTTTAACCTCCAGCCACTAGGGCAGGAACAGTGTGTTCCCAAACTGGGGGGGAACCAGCATGAGTGAGGTGAATGAAGGGCTCTGCACCAGCGGCTGGAGCGGGACCACAAGTCACAGCCTGTGTGCCTGGTGCCAGCTGCTTGGGCAGGGCAGGGGGAGGGTGAGTGTCTTTATCTTCTCTAATCCTGGTATGCATGGGGTGTTCATGTATATTCGCTAGCAAACTTTAAGCTGGACTAGCCGACAAGCGGCGGGGTGGGGGGGTGGGCGCTCAGGTCCGGGCCGGGGTATCAGGTGGGCAGGAGATCCGTGCTGATATGCCCAGAGGGACTTGCGAATGTGGAGTGCGTGAGGGACGAGTGTGTGTGCGCGTGTTTACTACTGAGCAAATCGGACTAGTCGGTGAGTAGGGGACCTGTGAAGTGGGTAAGGGGGCCTGGGATCTGTGCAGGGGTGCTGAGTGGACTGAGGGGCTGTGCTGGTACTCAAGGGATCCACGAATACGTGTGTGTGCGCGCCTTCACTAGTGAACTTCTATCTCTACCAGTTGAAGAGGAGGAAGGGGACTTGGCTGTCTATGTTTAGGTTTTATGTGAGTCCTGGACGTAGGTGCTGTTGAAGGCAGCGCCTTGTCTGTGGCAATCTGCGTAACCAGCCGTGTTAGTGTCCTGTGTGTGTCCATGCATATGTGTGTGCGTGTGTGTGGCTGTAGAGAACTGCTAGTGCAAAACAACGAGATGTCTCAAACAGCCTGGGTGCTAAAACCACAATGCAGAGCGACGGTCGCTAGGACCCAGGACCGGACAGTACCTGGAGTGAGGGTGAGGGAGGGAGCCCTGTGGAGACAGGGCGGCCTTGCCTCGGCCCCATCCCCCGCGGTCTGTGAAGCGTCTTTATTCCCCCCCACACCTACTGCCTGGGGGACAGTCCTGGTATCACTCCTCCTGGTCTGACTGGTCGCTGATGTAATTTTCCAATTAGCAAAACTACTAACTACTTGTGCCTTGGGAAAGGAATTTGGGAGGGAGCTAAAAGATCTCTCTCTCTCTCTCTCTCTCTCTCTCTCTCTCTCTCTCTCTCTCTCTCTCTCTCTCTCTCAGCTGGAGGAGGCGGCTGCACTCCTTATATCACTTAACATTAGGTTTCACTGATTTAAAGTTACAGACATCAAGGCTTTCTGGTTTCTACTGTTGTCACACTGTACATCATACACTTATTGTCAACTGCACTGCTTCTACATGCTTTGTACTTGCAAACAAGTTGCAACAAGAATTAGGCAACTGTACCTATCCTCCCAAAAGCCTCAAGCGCTGTCTTTACAAGCTTTTCATCATCTTTCACTAAATCTATTAAAAAAAAAAAAGTATGAATTTTCAAGTAAATGAACTGTATTCATTGCACTTCCAGGATATTAATAGCTAATTCCATGGAGTTAAAAAAAATAAATTGTGTAGAACCCCAATATAAACTAAAATTTAGCTACTATTTGCATATGGTCTAAGGCAAACCCCACACTAAGTCAAAATGAGACAATGTTTTCTCCATTACAAGAAAAACAAGAAGCAAAATGGGTTAGAATAGTTCATTCCCATTTTGCCTCTGACAACTGCAGCTGGACACTTTTTGACTGTCCCGATGCTGAGTGAATATATGAAAGAAAAGGGTATTAATTTAAGAGTATTCATTTAAAAAACTGCTTTATGCACTTGGTTTTAATGTCTCTGTCTACCTACTCCAAATTACATCCCACCTTATTTAATTTATATAGTATTGCCAAGGTGGCAGTAGTTCTTTATTAAGCCAGTGATTCTATGTCACTGGAAATCTGTAGATGTTCCTATTTAATTTGCTTAACTTCAAAATTTGTAAAATGAAAGGGCAAGGTAGTCAATCTGATTTTTTAAATTTAGCAAAAAAAAAAATAGCAGGGACAGCTAGATCCAGGTTTCATGTGGGAAAAGTTCTTAGAGCAAACCTTTGAAAAACAATAAAAGAAATTTGAATAAAAAGGAGGTGAAAGGGTTAAAGCCAAGATAGACAAAGCCACTGCATCAAAATGCCTCCTGAAAAGCCTAGGGGCAAGGAGGATATTTAAATATCTTAGTCACTTAACTAAACAAAAGAAAGGCCTTTGTGATTTAGGGAGTAGTTAGAACGGTTGTAAGATAAGGGGGCTCCGGGATAATCCCATCCCAGACAACTCGGCCCTGGGAGAACAAATGCACGGAAGATGGGAAGTCACAATAGAATGACAACAGCAGCCTTGAAGGACACCGTTTACGTGATCCTAGGACTGAGTTTGCGCAGAAGCAAAGGTCAATCAGCGAACACAGTGAAGAAGACTACGAGCCTTCATCTGAAGACCTCCAAAGACCACCTGAAGACCACCACGGGAGACGACTGCGCATGCGGATCGGACATTTGCATATGTTAATAAGTTCCAGGGAATCTCATGTTTATGCAAATGATTTCTCGGAAATCCTGTGAATATGTAGGATTTTATAGTATATAATCTCTGAAAGTCTACCAAATCGGGGGAGCACTTATGGTGGAGAATCCCCAGTGCTGCCCAGCGCTGCAATAAAGGATACCTGCTTAATAGTAACTTCGTTGCTATTGAGTTTCATTTCAGGGACTCTCTGAATACTCCGTTTCTCCCTTGGGGGGATTCGGACTGTGAGGAGAAGCATCTGTGAATTTTTGTATCAGAGGGCCGCATGCAGAATTAATAAGAACATTAGGCAAGTGTACTCCAATTACCTAGTTTCTAATTATAAACCCTCATTTCTTCAGTGTACTCTCTGACAGTCTTGATCGGGCGACATCAGCAGTACAAATCAGCATTACCACCCCCACACGTCTCCAGGTCCCTGCCCCATAGATTAAATCACAGGTGATGATTCAGAAAAGATCTGTGGGGGGGGGGAATCCTCAGTATTAAGTGGTGTGCATTGGGACTAACCGTACCCAAATCCACCTCAGAGCCATTGCAAGAAAGCACCTATCACACAGCACATTAGCAACAGCGAGAGTTTTCCCCATGTCTCCAGGCTTTCTTGCTGTTACTCACTTTCTTTAAGAATTGAGCCAGGCATCCTCAAAAGTCACAAAATGTAGCAGAACATTTTCTTTGAAATTAAAATGCTGTCCTCTGCTATTCAAACTATATCTCCACCGAGTCAAGACTTTTCTCCTGTTCAAAATCCTTGGCCAATTTGGCCTTAGCATCCATCCAGATATTCCTTCCTCCATCACTGGGACTCACAATGATTGCTCACTCAAAACATCACAGGCCAAGTCTTGACCACTGGCTTGCTGAAGCCATGTTGATCTCCGTATGGAAAGGCAAAGGAGGAACAAAAGGACTAGTATCACATCTCCCCACCTTGACTGGGTCTACACTAAACTAAACAGTGCATGGGAACACTCCCAGGCACGTTGTCCCTGGAAGAGCATTTATCCAGTTCCCCTGAAATTTGGTTATCTCTAGAGCTAAACTGTTACCATGATCCCTGTTGGACCACTGGCTTGGGTCAAGTACCACAGTTAAAAACAATTCTTAAGTATGACTTAAGAGCAAAACCAGTTTGATAGTAAAGAGGTGGGACATTCTGTACCAGCTGGTCTTAGCATCAGGAACAGTTCCAGGCATGCTTAAGTTACCAATACTTAGCTCCCCAGCCCAAGCCACCAGGCAGCCATTTCTACCCACTGGAGACACCGATCTCAGAGGGATGCTGCAATACCATTCTTAGGGGGCTGCAGTGACAGCAGGAACACTGTGACTGTGTCTTCCCTCTCCCGGTCCTCACTCCCAATAACCCTGCAGCTCCCCAAAATACATCATCCAATGAAGCTCCCATGCAGAAAGGATAAAAGGCTGAAAACCAAGAGCTAGTGTTCAGCAAAAGCACTTGTTGAAAATAGTCCTAGCTAGGCAGGGTGCATGTTTACACTAGGGGAGTGCATGACTAGAGATGGTACTGCCTGGCCCTGCTTAACATTAGCACAATTCCATGTTGCTGTCAAGAGGGGATCCTAGTAAAGTGATGGGGAAAGGCAGTATGGAAGAGACAAAAATAATTTTTATCATCTTGATAAAAATGCAAGTTTATCAATTTTGAAAACTATCACACTAGCTGTCAAACCATTTTCATCAGAGATGCAGTCTCATTAATAAACAGAAACTATTAACACAGATCAAAACTGTGGAGGTCCATAATAGGGCATGGTGGGAACAACAGAATCTGCAGAACTCAGAATTTTGAGAAAGAAAAAAGTTACAGGCCTTTTAACAGTCTATAAAATCCTTAAGTTCATCGTTCTCTTTATCATGCTATAGAATGTTCAAAAGAGCTACAAAATGTTTAACATTTTCTATTATGTTTGAAGTACTTCTCTGTAAAGGAGGGGATTTTTTATTAATCACATTTCTCACCAAAAGCTGGGACTAATATATTAGTCTGTAACAACAGCTAGGAAAGAAATGCTTAATAATGGTTATTATTTGTACAGAGCAATAGTAAAATAAAAGTGGGTTGTGTAATTTGTTCTGTTTGTTTTATGACTACATACACCAGGACAAGACTTCTCTACTATACTGATGTTTAATTTTTAATGGACGTGCTGCAGGATGAATTATTTTATTGCACTCCTTGTCCCTTAGAACATTTACAACTGCATAATCTCTCCACTGGTTGGATTAGTCACTTGTAAAGTGCATGTTGAGCTATAAATTTTGAACCACTCTAATCCTGTGTCCATTTCAGATCCAGGACTTAAAGATTATTCCAACTAGCTGATAAACTTGCAACAAAATATTCAGAGTAAAATTGTCCTGCCAAAATAAAGTTGGAATACACGGAATGAATAAGGGCACAAACCAGCCTCTAAGGCAGCACAAACGACCCCTTCTTAAAGGGACATAAAAATCGGAATCTAGTTCACTAAAAACTGTTACTTAAGTTTAAGTTACCCCAACTAAAATCTCCTGCTAAATTTTATAGCTATTTTTTCTATTTTTCCATAGTGTATGTCTCCCTTGTTGATGTAGTGCTAGATAAAACTGTGCCATACATTTAGTGCCTAGTGCAAGGTGTATAAATTCATAACTACATAATTTTTGAAGTAAAAATACACAAAGGGAAATAAAAAGAGGTATCCCTTTAAAATATTTTTACTTTCCAACAGTTAAGTAATTCAGCACTAAGAATCTAACTACTGAAATGTATGCAAAGAGAAACAGGGAATAGAAAAACATGAGATGAATGTCACTGCTGGATGATTTATGTCTAACATTATCCATTCTCTGATAATGGCAATCAAACCAAACCTTTGACTTCTAAAGGAATACTAAAGGTAAGAGGGATCAAAGCACAACTCCCATCCCTTTTGTACACAGCAGCAGAGCTGGCTAAGGTTTGTACCATGGGACAAGGGTTCATTACTTGGTGTCTGTACAGCACCGTGCAAATATAAAGTACTAACGACTCTGAGAACAACAGAGAGGAATGCCTCCCTCTAATGCATGAACTTATTATTCACGTGGAAAGAGATATCTCAGCCTTGTAACTAAACCCCATTTTCTGCACAGGTAAATAATCAAGAATTAGTTTAGAACTGATGATATAGAGAGTTAGGCAAATTCTGTGTCTCTACTTCTGGACAGCCTTTGGTCAACCTGGACAGAAAATTACATTTATTTAATATTAATAATGGTAATTCTTGGGGCCATAATCACATGTAAAATCAAAACCACCAAATGCTTTACAAACAAAAAGGCAGAAAAGGTTTTTGAGACTTTAATCTCACTCACCCCATCAAAAAAACCCCCCAACCAAACCAAAACAAACAAAAAAACCCCCCAAACCCCACAACCAAATTGATTGCAGCAATCAATAAATAAGTTTCAAAGAACTCTTAGTAAAGGCCAGGCCTAGCCAGCAGGTATTACATTAACTGTCATTATCAATTAGGACTCACTGGGAACAGACTTTATTTATAAAGCAAGAGTTCTGGGAATCCACTCATGTTAAAAAACCTCTGTATTGCTCTAGTGCAATATTAGCAAAGCTAAGTGCTGTTTCATTAACTGCAGTGCACACATTTCTTAATGGAGAGCAACTCTAATATTTCAAGGGAGTTCATCATCATCATCATCCCGTATGGGATATACACATTCATGTTAACAATTTCAGAAATGAGACAAACCACTATTTGTTCACTTTTCTTCTTTTTTCCTTAAAAAAGGCAGGATACCATAAATGAAAAATTAGTGTAAACTAGACAAACATCCTTCACAGTTACTAAACTTTGTCAGACTTTAGCATGTTTAAAACTGACAACTTTAAATGTAGCAAAAGAAGGAAGGAGGTTAAAAACTGCAAAATATTTCACCTTCTGAGAGCCATCTTACATCCCATTCAGACAGGCATCTATCACTCCACAGTTTACGATGGAAGTAGCCAAACATGGGAAAGAAGAGAGGACAAATATTTCTGATGAGTCATTTTTCTCTTTCTCAATCACTCCTTCCCCTCCTTTCTCCAAATGCCTCTTCCAGTAGATACCAACATCAGAAACACATTTATTAAGTCAGCTGTACTTTTCAAAAGGTTGCTCTTGTGATATTTTGATCACTACAAAACATGCAAGTTACACAAACACAGAAATATCACTGTAGCTACATTCAACTCAAATCCACAAAGGAAGCCTATTAGCTACCAGTGTTGACGTTCTGTACACTAAGAACCCAAATCTCTATTTTGGGTAATCAAGACATGAAGGATTTGGGTTTGGGTGCAATAATATGAGCCATAGGCAACGAGGAGATAAATGGTACCATTTCCCCTTCCCCATGAGAGGAGACAGCTCTGGAACGTTGTTAGCATTTGCACTAAGACATGGAAAAAACATGTAAATGAATATATCAGTCTCTTTAAGGCAGAAAACAGGTACTACAATTAAAAAGGCAAAAAATCTCCACTGCAATCAATTAAACATAATTGTCTCTCTTTTTAATAGAGACCATTTATCACCAGGAAGGCACCTAGAAATCGCAAAGGGCAAAACTGTTTTCCAGCTCGGTGTTCATATCTCTCCCAATGATAAGTGACCTTGAGGGTTGAATAGTTTAATTGTTGCTTAAAGAAACAATAGAAAGAACAGAGAGCAAGATGATTTCTTCACTTTTAAAAGCAGCTAAACTCTGAAATGCTCTGAAATTTCTGTACTTTGGTAAGCTTTGGGTAAAGTCTTTCTCCTGAAATAAAAATTTAACTGAGAAAATTCCAGCAAGCAAATACAACTGCTGCTTATTTTAACAAGAAAACTAATTTTTATATATAAACAAGTATGACTCAGTCCTACACAGTAGTTATACTACTAAGAACTTCCTGTCCCTTCCCTGCACTTGAAACAGTCTGTCCAGCATTTCCATGCTAAAACATGCCTTGTTGCTCTCCCTCAGCACTGCCCAGACATGAAACGAGCCCTCTTCAGAGAGATGCATGCCTTCTCATCCTGCATCAGTGATTTTAGCAGTGCCTTATGCTTAGAAATCTCACTGCAGGATCGTGACCTAAGTAGCATCCACATAGAGAGAGCAACTAATACACAACTGTCATGTTTTAACCCAGCAGGCAGCTAAACACCACACAGCTGTTCGCTCACTCCCCCCCAGTGGGATGGGGGAGAGAATCAGAAAAAAGGTAAAACTCATGGGCTGAGATAAAGACAATTTAACAGGACAGAAAAGGAAGGGAAAATAATAATAATGATAAAAGAATATACAAAACAAGTGACGCACAATGCAATTGCTCACCACCCACTGACCGATGCCCAGCCAGTTCCTGAGCAGCAGCTGCACCCCCCCAGACAACCTCCCCAGTTTTTGCTCATCATGATGTCATATGGTACAGAATATCCTTTTGGCCAGTTTGGGTCAGCTGTCCTGGCTGTGCCCCCTCCCAGCTTCTTGTGCACCTCCAGCCTCCTCGCTGGCAGGGCAGTATGAGAAGCCTCAGAAAAGTCCTTGACTTAGTGTAAGCACTACTTAGCAACAACTAAAACATCAGTGTGTTATCAACATTGTTCTCATCCTAAATCCAAACCACAGCACTATACCAGCTACTAGGAATAAAATTAACTCTATCCCAGCTGAAACCAGGACAACAATGTGTATATCTGTAAATCAGTTTGCTCACAGGTTGAGAAAGAAGATGTAGAGAAAGATACTATTTCTACTCTTTGTTTTAAGTAGCTGAGGCATTCATACACCAAAGACAGTGAATGGGACTGTATTAAGACATTACTTGATTTGCCAAGCTTACCACAGGCATTCAACATTCATGAGGTTGGCTTAAAACTGTGCTTAAAAAATGAGCTTTCTTATTTCTTCAGGGGCCTCAGCCTTTAGGATTCACATTTGCAAAATTCTGTAGGCAACAAGGAAGGCTATAAAGTTTCATTAAAAGCAAGACAAAGGCATACTGCACTTCTTTAAAAATGAAATGCTTTCAGGCATTTTATAGCATCATGTGTAAGATCAAATCTCTAGCAAGGTGCTAAATAGATATGGAGGCATACAGGGAGTAAAACAGACAGAATGAACCTTACCATATGCATTCATCTCTTTCCAGCCCCCTCCCCAAACCCTCTGAAGATAACATTATCAAGAAATAAGCGGGACCAATCAGAAAAGGGAGGCTATACTCCCAATCAGGCATTTTTTTAACATTACTGAATTTCACAATATTCAAGTGGACAGTGTCCTTTTTAAAAATCAACCCCTTTATTACAATAAACTGACTGTAGCAGAAGCTCATACTCATCATCTCTCAAAAAGACACCAGGTTTCCCTTGATTAGCTTGAACATAAAGGGTAACATTGCTTTTGCGTACACTCTTCCCTCCTGCCTAGTTTGCAAATGTTTAATTAAATATAAATAGCATTAACTTTTTCTGTATGATTCATTTACCAGGTTAAAAAGTTCACTTGAATATACAGTACTCATCTAAGTAGCCCATAGTGTGGAGCAATTTTATCTGAGCTGTTACAGTGAAAATGGAATGCAAAGTGATTAATATTGTACAAAGAAAACATTATTCCTCAATACTGAACAGCTCCACCTTCAAAGTCTCTGTAAACCAGTCCTTATAATCTGGCACTGCCTTCTGTCCCTCCCATCCCCCCCAACCCCCCCCAAAAAATAATTAAAAGATAAAATAATCCAGCATCTGGATTGGGAATCCAGCCAAGACAAAGAAGCAGGCTGTTCAATGGGAACTCACCTTTCGGCACATGTGCAGCCAAGGTCAACTTTAGAGGAAGGAAGAAGCTGTGATGTCCAAGGGAAGGAGACGGGCTAGAAGACAGGGGGGTGAGCTGTGCCAAGGAGAGTGGGTGAAGGTCAGATGATCATTACTGGAAAGTATTGCCTGCTGCAGCCCCTCCCAGCTACCACCCCTTCCCACTTACCCTACAGGCAGAAACTCCCAGCTGAACCCCACATCCTACCTACCAATCTCCCTCTCTAGGTATGCACTCCATCCATTCATCGTCTCTGATAATTCAAATATTCCCATCTGCAGTGCTAAAAAATCAGTAACGTGCAAAATCTCCACAACCCGTCCCATCAAGTGCTCTTACAGCAAAAGAGAACGATCGCCCTCAGCACAATTTAGAAACTTTGCTCACGTTCTATTTTCCAGGAAAGAGCCCTCTGACAGAAAAGGGAATAAACAAGAAAATGTGTACAGGGATCATCTGGAAGTTTAAGGGCAAAACTGTGCTGAGTGAGAGCAACGGCCCTGTGTACCCAAAAGTCAACAACTAGATTCCAAGTATTTTGGAATATGAACTCAATATTTCTTTGGTTAACAAAGTTTACAAACCTGAGTTGATGCGAGAGACAAAGAGAACATTTTCATTTTGCAATAAACCTCAGGGAGAACAAAAGCTCTTAGAAAGGCTTACCCTCTAGCTGAAGAAAACTAGCCTGCCAGTTTAGGAGTTTTATTTGCAAAGTTTTATAAGTAGCAGTTAAGGCTAAAGGGGAAACTATATTGTCAGAAACTTAGTTTGGCCACCACAGTTATCACCTTAATCCATGAAAAAAAAGCAGCGCTGGGATCTTTACTGACCACAAACCAAACAGGACTTTGAGTGTTTGCTCTGACATAGGACAATGCCAGCAGCAGGGCACCAATGTCACGCTAACACAGCTATGGGACCCATCCAGATCCACAGTAAAACCTGTTACGCCCACCCCTAACCTGGAAATAAAGATGGATTTTATGTATTTCACTAAAGTATTTTTCAGTCTGAAGCTTCTTCTAACACATGTTTATTTTGGGCAATGTTTAAACAAAACAAAAAAAGAGTAATACCTGCTAAATCACAGGGGTATAAGTGATTATATCAAGGGAATTACCATGACTCATGACAGTTTTCTCATTGCTTTATTATAAGATTAAATGTCAGAGTGTCATATTCTGCCACTGGGGGGGGGGGGGGGGGGGGGGGAAAGCAGCCCTGTAACAGAAGACAAGTTTGGAGTAAGCCACAAACTGAATGTGAGCTAACAACACGATGTCATCATCTCAAAAGGCACCAGGAATTCTGTAACACATTAACGGGAACAGCACATGCAGGACAGGAGATTAGTTGCCCCACTTCCAGGTGCTACTGAACACCATGTTCCCTTTTGGGCTGCTTCTCCTTTACAAGGTTGTTGACAAACCAAAGAATGCGCAGAAGAGAGCAATAAAGATATGAAGTTCAGAAAACCTGACCAACTGAGAAAGGTTTAAAGAGCGGCATCTGGCTTACAGAAGAGACATAAGACATATAGGGGGAGCAGGAGGGAGGAAGGGAAGCACAAAGCCTCGCAGCCTGGAGAGACTTTTGCAGGGAAAGCAATGGTTGGTGGTTCTCCATGGCTGCCATGCTAACACAGCACCAACTGTGGTGAAGAAGGTTTTTTTTTTTTTAATAACTTTCCAACTAAGTAATTAAGAAAACCAAATGGACCCTGCAGCGCTGCAGAACCTCTGCAGACCCTGTGGAGCTCACTCAGCAGTGCTCTGGGGCTCTGCTGTCCCATCCACGTGAGGGGTGACAGCTTTCCTATCCGTGCTGCAAACTCTTCAAGGACAGGGAGGTGTGTCCACTCAGTGTCTACCACGTTATCATCAGCATTATGTCTATCATAATCCTTATCCGAGATTATTATCTTGCACAATCAATACCTGGCATCAGTAAATATTCATTTAGTAAAATTGTATCTGTTTAAAGGCATTTTACTATCTTCATGAACATCATAAAAACACTGGCTTCTCTATAAAAGAAAACTGACAGCAGTTAGCCTAACAGCAAAAACCAGTTCAATAACAGATCCTTTTGGTGTGATGAAAAAAAAATTCAGTTGGTTCCATTCGTACTGATATATAATTTTAACAGAGAACTGAAATTTTTATTTCTAGTTAATCCATAACATTTTATGCAATACAAAATAAAATGTATTTTCATTTATTTCAATACACTTGAAAATATTTGAACTTATTATTTGAATTTATTTTAAATTACTTTTGTTTAGCTGTTTTCAACTCATTAAAATCATGCTTCAGACTGAAAATTTGATTTTTTTTTTTTTTAAAATGTGTTTATCCAGCCCAGCATTTAAAAGTAGCTGGGACTATATAACTCATAAGAGATGAAACTATTAGTCTAATTCAACCCAAAATTATAAACTGGCTTGGTTTCTTGAAAACTTTGTTTTTACAGAAAAATTACTACTGTATTTCATCCAGTGTCAGAGGCAAGCTTATAATGAAAAACTTATATACTTCATTGCACAGAAGAGACTAATTATCTTAACTCTAAATTAAATATTCAAGGATTCCTTCATTGTCATATCTCATCAAGCTATATTCAAAATTCCCTTAAAACCTGAGATTTCAGAAAAATATTTTCCTACAGCTATTTTAGCAAGGCATAAAGAGGCAATTAATACCAGGGAGCGTCAGATTTCAGCAGGCATATGGCCAAAAAAACCCCAACTTATTAAAAGCACAAGTAATCAGCATGCAGCACAGCCACATGCGACTGTATTTGTTTTGTTCGGAACTGTAAATTATCTTGCCATTCCTGAATGCAGCCTGCCAATTCTCCAGGGCAGGTATCTTCATGTTTGTTTAGCATAGCTGACTGAACTGCAAACTATGGCTATGACACTGTATTAGTAATAAGTTACTGTCACCTGAGGCACCTGTTTATCATAGCAGACAGTGCATACCAGGGAAATTCTGCACATACCACTGAAGAGCAGGCACTAAACTGAGGTGGCTGAATTAAGGTCTTAGGTTTATCACAGTCAGTAGAGTCCTTAGAGAAGGCAAATAATTCAGGTATTTAATGCAGATACTTAATGTCACATCATGTGAATACTCTTCAGTAACTTCAAAATAGAAAAATTAACAGAAACATTAACAAACAACAGAAAAATTCGAGACAGCCAGCACGGCTTCACCAAGGGCAAATCTTGCCTGACCAACCTAGTGGCCTTCTATGATGGAGTGACTACATCAGTGGACGAGGGAAGAGCTATGCATGTTGTTTATCTGGACTTCTGTAAGGCCTTTGACACGGTCCCCCACAATATCCTCCTCTCTAAATTGGAAGGATATGGATTTGATGGGCGGACTGTTCAGTGGATAAGGAATTGGCTGGCTGGTCGCATCCAGAGAATAGTGGTCAATGGCTTAACGTCCAGATGGAGATCAGTGACGAGTGGTGTCCCTCCAGGGTCCGTACTGGGGCCAGTGCTGTTTAATATCTTCATCAATGACATAGACAGCGGGATTGAGTGCACCCTCAGCAAGTTTGCAGATGACACCAAGCTGAGTGGTGCGGTTTACACACCTGAGGGATGGGATGCCATCCAGAGGGACCTAGACAAGCTCAAAAAATGTGAAGGGGGAAGGGGATAAAACCAGGCTTGCTAGGGATGAGTCTAGGGGTGGCATGCCTGTGTTGGAGAAGAGATCTATAGCCCAACTGAAGTGCATTTGCACCAATGCACGCAGCATGGGCAATAAGCAGGAGGAGCTGGAAGCCACTGCGCAGCAGGAAAACTATGATGTGGTCGCCATCACGGAAACACGGTGGGATGACTCACACGACTGGAGTGCTGCAATGGACGGCTACAAGCTCTTCAGAAGGGACAGGCAAGGAAGGAGAGGTGGTGGGGTAGCCTTGTACGTTAGAGAGCGTTTTGACTGTCTAGAACTCAACAACAGTAATGATAAGGTTGAGTGCTTATGGGTAAAGATCAGGGGGAAGGCTAATCAGGCAGATATCCTGGTGGGAGTCTGTTACAGACCACCCAACCAGGACGAGGAAACAGATGAAGTATTCTACAAGCAGTTGGCTGAAGTCTCACAATCTCTAGCCCTTGTTCTCATGGGAGACTTCAACTTACCAGATATCTGCTGGAAATACAACACAGCAGAGAGGAAGCAGTCTAGGAGGTTCCGTGTGTGGGAGATAACTTCCTGACGCAGCTGGTAAGCAAGCCAACCAGGGGAGGTGCCCCGCTGGACCTGCTGTTTACGAACAGAGAAGGCCTGGTGGGTGATGTGGTGGTCGGAGGCTGTCTTGGGCTCAGTGACCATGAAATGATAAGAGTTTTTGATTCTTGGAGAAGTAAGGAAGGGGGTCAGCAAAACCGCTACCCTGAACTTTAGAAGGGCAGACTTTGGCTTGTTTAGGAGCCTGGTTAACAGAGTCCCTTGGGAGGCAGTCCTGAAGGGCAAAGGAGTCCAGGAAGGCTGGATGTTATTCAAGACGGAAGTCTTAAAGGCACGGGAGCAGACCGTCCCCATGTGCCGAAAGACGAGCAGGCAGGGGAGAATACCAGCCTGGCTGAACAGAGCTTTGGCTGGAAATCAAGAAAAAATAGGAAAGCCTACCACCTTTGGAAGAAGGGGCAAGTGACTCAAGAGGACTACAAGGATGTTGTGAGGTCATGCAGGGAAAAGATTAGAAAGGCAAAGGCCCAGCTAGAACTTAAACTGGCCACTGCAGTTAAAGATAACAAAAAATGTTTTTACAAATATATCGTCGACAAAAGGAGGGCCAGGGAGAATCTCCATCCTTTGTTGGATGCGGAGGGAAACACTGCCACGAAGGATGAGGAGAAGGCTGAGGTACTTAATGCCTTCTTTGCCTCAGTCTTTAATAGTCAGACTGGTCATCCTCAGGGTTTTCAGGCCCCTGAGCTGGGAGATGGAGATAGGATGCAGAGTGAAGCCCCGGTTGTCAAAGAGGTGGCAGTCACTGACCTGCTCCTCCACCTGAATGCCCACAAGTCCATGGGGCCAGATGGGATCCACCCGAGGATACTGAGGGAGCTGGTGGAGGAGCTGGCCAAGCCACTCTCCATCATTTATCAGCAGTCCTGGTCAACCGGAGAGGTCCCAGACGACTGGAAGCTAGCAAATGTGACGGCCCTCTACAAGAAGGGTCAGAAGGAGGATCTGGGGAACTACAGGCCTGTCAGCCTGACCTCGGTGCCGGGGAAGGTCATGGAGCAGATCATCTTGAGTGCCATTACGCAGCACGTGCAGGACAATCGGGGGATCAGGCTCAGCCAGCATGGGTTTATGAAAGGGAGGTCCTGCTTGACTAACCTGGTCTCCTTCTATGACAAGGTGACCCACTTAGTGGATGAGGGGAAGGCTGTGGATGTTGTCTACTTGGACTTTAGTAAGGCCTTTGACACTGTCTCCCACAGCATTCTCCTAGAGAAGCTGGCTGCACACGGCTTGGATAAGTGCACTCTCCACTGGGTTAAAAACTGGCTGGACGGCCGAGCCCAGAGGGTGGTGGTGAATGGAGTCAAATCCAGTTGGCGGCCAGTCACAAGTGGTGTTCCCCAGGGCTCAGTACTGGGGCCGGTCCTGTTCAACATCTTCATTGATGATCTGGATGAGGGGATTGAGTGCACCCTCAGGAAGTTTGCAGATGACACCAAGTTGCGTGGAAGTGTTGATCTGCTGGAGGGTAGGAAGGCCCTACAGAGGGACCTGGACAGGCTGGATCATTGGGCCGGGGCCAACTGTATGAGGTTCAACAAGGCTAAGTGCCGGGTCCTGCACTTGGGTCACAACAACCCCATGCAATGCTACAGGTTAGGGGAGGAGTGGCTGGCGAGCTGCTTGGAGGAAACGGTCCTGGGGGTGTTGGTTGACAGCCGCCTGAACATGAGCCAGCAGTGTGCCCAGGTGGCCAAGAGGGCCAATGGCATCCTGGCTTGTATCAGGAATAGTGTGGCCAGCAGGACCAGGGAGGTGATAGTGCCCCTGTACTCGGCATTGGTGAGGCCGCACCTCGAGTACTGTGTTCGGTTTTGGGCCCCTCACTCCAAGGAGGACATCAAGGTGCTGGAGCGTGTCCAAAGAAGGGCAACGAAGCTGGTGAAGGGTCTAGAGCACAAGTCTTATGAGGAGCGTCTGAGGGAGCTGGGGTTGTTTAGTTTGGAGAAGAGGAGGCTGAGGGGAGACCTTATTGCTCTCTACAACTACCTGAAAGGAGGTTGTAGCGAGGTGGGGGTCGGCCTCTTCTCCCTAGTAACAAGTGATAGGACGAAAGGAAACGGCCTCAAGCTGTGCCAGGGGAAGTTTAGGTTGGATATTAGGAAAAACTTCTTCACTGAAAGGGTAGTCAGGCATTGGAACAGGCTGCCCAGGGAAGTGGTTGAGTCTCCGTCCCTGGAGGTATTTAAAAGAAGGGTAGACATGGTGCTCGAGGACATGGTTTAGTGGTGGACTTGGCAGTGATAGGTTAACGGTTGGACTCGATGATCTTAAGGGTCTTTTCCAACCTTAACAATTCTATGATTCTGTGAAATGGGCCTGTGTGAACCTCATGAGGTTCAACAAGGCTAAGTGCAAGGTCCTGCACCTGGGTTGGGGCAATCCCAAACATGGATACAGGCTGGGGGATGAAGGGATTGAGTGCAGCCCTGAGGAGAAGGACTTGGGGGTACCAGTGGATGAAAAACTGGACATGAGCCGGCAATGTGCTCTTGCAGCCCAGAAAGCCAACCGTATCCTGGGCTGCATCAAAAGAAGCGTGGCCAGCAGGTCGAGGGAGGTGATTCTGCCCCTCTACTCTGCTCTGGTGAGACCCCATCTAGAGTACTGTGTCCAGCTCTGGAGACCCCAGCACAGGAAGGATGTGGACCTGTTGGAGAGGGTCCAGAGGAGGGCCACAAAAATAATCAGAGGGATGGAACACCTCTCCTATGAGGAAAGGCTGAGAGAGTTGGGGTTGTTCAGCCTGGAGAAGAGAAGGCTCCAGGGAGACCTTATTGCAGCCTTTCAATACTTAAAGGGGGCTTAGAGAAAAGATGGGGACAGACTTTTTAGCAGCGCCTGTAGCGATAGGACAAGGGGTAATGATTTTAAACTAAAAGAGGGTAGATTCAGACTAGATATAAGGAAGAAATTTTTTGCAATGAGGGTAGTGAAACACTGGAACAGGTTGCCCAGAGAGGTGGTAGATGCCCCATCCTTGGAAACATTCAAGGACAGGCTGGATGGGGCTCTGAGCAACCTGATCTAGTTGTAGATGTCCCTGCCAATTGCAGGGGAGATGGACTAGATGGCCTTTAAAGGTCCCTTCCATCCCAAAGCATTCTATGATTCTATGAAAAATTAACGATAGAAAAATTAACAAACTTACAATATCACCCAGACAGACCAGCCACCATTAGGTCACATTTCCCATCTGCTGCTACAGCTAAATCCTGCCCATCCCTGCTTAACTAAGATTTGTCTTTGATTGCAGTGCCCTGGCTGTAGAGCTCTCAAATTCCTTGTCCCTGGATGCGTGAGCCTTTGGGTCACATGAACTTGGGCCACCTTGCAGGTGACTGAGAGCAGATCCCAATGCCCCCCCTTTGCCTGGTGCATGGGGCTCCAGCTGCCCCAAGGCTGCCTCTAGCCCCAGCTCTGCAATAAAGCTGGCAGCATCTGGTATGTGAGGCTGTTGAAAAGCAGCTTTGTGCCTGACCAAAACCAACCTGGCTGCAGGCTGCTGCCAAAAGGAGCTGACTAGCCCTTCCTGATGACAAGGCAGCCCACTGCCTTGGGCTCCCAACCTCTCCTGCTACCAGGCAGTTGCAGGACAAGTTGTATCATCTTAATGATTTGGATAAAAGTAGTCTTTGTTGCTGTTGTCTTTTTACTCAGTTATAGATGAGTTTGTTGATTCAAATACAAATTGCTTCACCTGATATTTGCACAATGATTTGTGCTGACACTGGCAAAGAGTGAGAACTAGGAACCCGTGTGAGAGAGAGGACGCAACCCCCTTTCTCTGAGTGAGAAGACTCTTGGCTCAGCTTGATCCAAGCATGAAACTGCTCACAACCAGGGAAGCAGCTCAGGCACTCTAAACCACAGCATACATTACAGCCCCTGTGGCAGAGAAAAAAAAGTCTCCCGAATGAATGAATCTTATGTATAATATATTTGCATTTAATTTCTGGCCACAGCCTTCGGATGTATTTCACATTTGAATCTATCCTAGGTAGACTGTATATTGACATATACTCCACAAAGCTGTGTCACTCTTAAGCATGGTGACTCTGAAGATTTAACTTCAGATTCAGGAACTCCAGCTCTTTTGAGAAATAATAGGCTGCTTATACTCCAGCAAATTATCAGGGTAGTGAAGTTGTCAATTGACAGTCAAGAGAGAATAAAATCCCATGAAGCAAAAGGAATGCCAGCTGAGAAACTCTGTTTTTCACTGATACGGTTTCTATTTACCACGAGCTTCAGGAGTGTTATTGTAGCTCACTGGTAGCATATCTCAAGGGTCAGAACTATAAATCTGCTTCTGTGTACATGTGCATTTATGAATTTGTGTGTATAAAACCTGGTATGCAAACACTACATTTTCCTTTGATAAAACATGCTGCAGTGTATAGAATACCCACAGGGGAAAAAAATCACACACTTAAATGCTCTGAAAATAACCAAATATGCTTGATGACTAATTTCCACCTTAATGAGTGTAACAGTCTCATTCCTTCAGGACAAAGTGGTTACTGATAATAAGAGACGAAGCAAGTTACTCCTTTGGAAAGGAACAAGTTAATATGGCCACACATTTATTTCTCACAATAGTATTCCACCTCACAGAACTCAGAATATATTTTAAGCCTAGTTATGGAGGCATTTCAGCTGTACATTTAAAAAAGATCAAATATATTTTCCTGTCTACAAAACACCCAAGAACATGCCAGAAAGTAATTAGGAATGACAAGCATATAATGACACATAAACTGCAAGTATTCAGTTTTTCATCTGGAAAATAAAACACTTAACAACAGATACGGAATGCTTTTGCTCCAGCTCTTTTATGCATAGCTGGCATGACTAATTTGAAAAATAAGAGAACATGTGCCAATCTACTTTTCAGGCAGAGTTCAGACAACAGAGAAATTCAGAGGAAAGATGATCAGACTAACCACACCAGGTGCCTACATTAACTTTGCAGAGGAAGAACCAGCATATCAGAGAGCCTGCAGGTAATTCTCTACAAAGAGACTAGTTTGCACTTGGGGCCTGCCAGATTCCTGGTTTTGCTAAAGAGAGCGCTTTTAGCCATTTTGAGATTGATGAAGAAGTGCTCATTTCCTGCAGATAGGTCATCATGCAGCAGAGACCAGAGTTAGAAATTAAGATTATCTAAGAGGGTACCTACTGGCATCATTTGGTTAATTTTTTCTGGATTTATGAAAATAACTTTTTAATAAATTTGACACTGCAATCTGAATTTTCTGAAAGTATGCTGAATTTTGAGCAAATGCCTAGATTTCTAGTATGGCATGGAAAACTTCAAAATAAGCAGATTTGTTAGTGAGCAACAGGACACACCTATTGACACCTTGACTAGAAACTCTCCCTTAAATCTTACCAGAAGCAGAGTTCCTCAGGCTCAGCTTGCTGATGAACAATGCAGGAAAGTTTTATGATGGAAAAACCAAAAAGTTCTTTTTATCATGCAACTTGGCAGCAATAGGTTATCCAATACATATCTGTCCCAAACAATGCTGGCAGTGTATTTCAATTACTAAGCAAAGTAGCTGTGAAGGATATTATTGTCCTGTGCCTCACAAGACAGCTTGCTGCCAACTGGGTCATACGATAATCAATAAACCAGACTCCAGAAAGGATGCTAGATTCCTCCCAGCAGCACCTACCATTGAAGCAATTTAATATATTTAGGCAGTATAGTGCTGGATTTTCACTTCTTTATTAACGAACTGCTCAAGGGGGTCTGATCAGCAGTAAGATAACTTTAATGGCCTGACTTCATACTCCACCATGAATCTTTAATTCATGTAAACCTTTCAGCTCATGCTACTGCCAAAGAGAATGGCTTGAAGAAAAGGAAGAGTCTGGTTTTAGATTCCCTGGAATCTTGGGTTGGATACATTATCCTTGAAATATAAGCAGCACCTGGCTTATTATTAATCCCAAGACTGCATAAAAACTAAGAGCACAACACATTCAAAACAACACCCAAACACTCATCAAGTATTCCTCTGTTCTAAAGAAAAAAGAAAATCCCCCCCCCACCACCACCACCTCAAAACAAACAAAAAATAACAGAATAGCTGTAATGGTTCTGCTATGGTTTGGAAACCACTGCCATGAGCACAGTGCTCTTAATGTCTTCTGAATGCTCACATCTGGCTGATGTCTTTTTGAGCTCACTGCAGCGCCTCCTATGCAGTCATGGCTAGAAACATGGCCCTGTTCCTAGCCACAAGCTGCACATCTCTTCCAGGAGCTACTGCTTGGGAAATGCAGACCAGATCTTTCACTCCAATCTTACAATCTATACTATAATCCCCTTTTCACAGCTACATTAAACTCCCAAATAAAAGATGCTGTATGCATTCCCAGAGCTAACAGGATAGGTGAGAAACACTTTCCTCAAAGTTTCTACCTGCTTGCTTGTCATTCAAACTGTAGAGTAGTCCACAGAGCATTAATAGAACTCTACAACAACTGGACTGATAATTGACTTGGAGTACTTTCAGAAAACTAATCCCCCCAGTAGTGACTGCTGTTCTCCCTCATTCAGCATCAGCATCTGGCAACAAGTGATTCCACTGAGTAATCTTGGCAAAACTTGGGGAGGTTGTTTTGAATTTCCTTCACAACTTCTCAGTGCCTGACTGTATTAATAACTGAAGATGAAACAACACAGTTGTGGATCTTCCTGATCCCATGATAATTATTTCTAATGGCCCACATAGCATATCTTTACTGTTTAAACATTTTCTTAAATTTATTACAATTAAAGGACTGTGTTCTACACAGTGACTTGCTGGCAATAAAGGGAAGAGCAGACAATGTTTAACATCCATGGATAAGTCTCAGAGTCAAACAATGGCCAGAAATACTAATGCTACGTAAAATACATCCAAAGTTTGGAACACTATCTGCAGAAAGTTCCCTGCCTATAGTCCAGTAAGGTCCTGTGTCACTCTTCAGAAAGGAGTTACCAGGGTGGTTTTAAAAGCGTCATCCCTCACCCACCAGACACACGTGGGTCTATGAAGAAAAAGTTGAGAGAATATGAGTGGTTCTATTTGGTTTTACTGTTTTGAATAACAAAACAACATAATAAATGGCATTAGTCCTTTTCTGTACTAACTGAAATGCTCTGCTAAGACAAAGGCAAAGGAATGAATGGTAAGAGCAATATGGGTCAAAAGACAAAGCCCACAGCCAGAGCTGCCGATAAGCAACTATTTATAACGTAGAACATCCAAAAAGGTCTGTGTTGTTAACTTAGAAGTACGTACCCTCCATCCTTGATCTACTGTGTTAGAGTTACTGTCTACTCTTCACATCTTAGTCCCTTAATGCATCCCAGAAAGCTTATGCAAGGTAAAGAATCAATGCTAGCCTGTTCACTGTTCTTTTGGTGCTTTTTTGTTGTTGCTTTTCAAATGAATTCCTCCATTATTATTTGTGTGATTATAGCACCTACAAATGATTGCCGGCCACTCGCGCTATGAACTGCACAAGCAGAACAAAATGCAGATTAACATTCATCTCACCCCAGAAGACGCTTTATTTCTGTCCAATAATTGCCATAATGAATACGGTTGCTTGTTCAGGCTTCCTGCTATTTTCTATTAGCTGGTTTCCGCCTCCACTGGCACCACACCTCCACCAGCTTCTGCAGCTCTACTCTCTTAAGGTCACTTAATATATGGGCTTTATCATCAGCTGCTTCTCCTGTACTGGTATCACAGGAAACAAATTGCTGAATTCATATACATCAGTACAAACTCAGAGAGACTTCAATTTCTACTCAACAACCCAGAGAGAGGGGCCAGGGAGGAATGGGGGATGGTGCACAGGCAGTTGTGATTGCAGGCTGCTGAATGGGCAATTGAAGCCCCAACTGCACAGCTCAGCAATTTCCCCGAGCTGGCTTCAATCTGTATTGTCTGGAAGTGCTCCGCAAGCCACAGTTTGAACAACTGTGCTGCTTCTGACCAGGAATTTCAATAACATTTTTTAAGAGCACCTATTTGTATTATTTAGTTAGGGAGTAATCAAAGCATATAGCATTTGGAAAACACCAATCTACTAGGATATGAAGCAACATCAAACACGGCTTTTTGCTGCTGCCCACCAGAGCCACCCTGCCAAACCACAAAAATGTGGCAACAGATAAAGATTGCTCATTCTTCCTGTAAAAGAAGCTTCTGTCGGTCCTTCTATGCTTTTTCTAAGCCATGCAATTCAGAAAATCCTACTGTTACCGGAAAGCGGCAAAATAACTCACTCTCTAAAACTTAATTTTGGAGTTTTAGAAAGCAGGCATTCTTTATTGCAGCACCGGGCAACACTGGGGATAATTCCACCGTAAGTGTTCCAAAGGCTTGATAGACTTTCAGTAATTATATACTATGAAAATATACATATTCATAGGATTTCCAAGAATTCGTCTACATAAACATGAGATTTCCTGGAACTTATTAACATATGTAAACGTCTGATCCGCATGTGCAATCATCTTCCGTGGTGGTCTTCAGGTGGTCTTTGGGGGTCTTCAGATGAAGGCTCGTAGTCTTCTTCACTGTGTTCGCTGACTGACATGTACTTTTGCACAAACTCAGTTCTGGGATCACGTATACAATGTCCTTCAAGGTCAGTTTGTTCTGGTCTAATGGTCATCTTGCAACTTTCTTATCCTCATGGTTCCACACATCTGCTTTCCCAAGGCCTACCTGTCTAAAGGGGAATATTCAGGAGCTTCTTATCTTACAAGTGTCTTAACTATTCACAAAGCTTTGCTTTTGTTTGGTTACATCTGTTGCATAATGATTCTAACTACTTAAATTGATAGCTTCTATCTATATTCGCAGGTATCACTACCTAAAACTGAAAGCCAACTTTCAGTCAGAACAACTGGAATAAACCAAAGGAAGTTGAGGCTGCACCTTGAATACTGTGTTCAGTTTTGGGCCCCTCACTCCAAGGAGGACATCGAGGTGCTGGAGTGCATCCAAAGAAGGGCAACGAAGCTGGTGAAGGGTCTAGAGACCAAGTCTTAAGAGGAGCGTCTGAGGGAGCTGGGGTTGTTTAGTTTGGAGAAGAGGAGGCTGAGGGGAGACCTTATTGCTCTCTACAACTCCCTGAAAGGACGTTGTAGCGAGGTGGGGGTCGGCCTCTTCTCCCTAGTAACAAGTGATAGGACGAAAGGAAACGGCCCCAAGCTGTGCCAGGGGAGGTTTAGCTTGGATATTAGGAAAAATTTCTTCACCGAAAGGGTAGTCAGGCATTGGAACAGGCTGCCCAGGGAAGTGGTTGAGTCTCCATCCCTGGAGGTATTTAAAAGACAGGTAGATGAAGTGCTTCGGGACATGGTTTAGTAGTGGACTTGGCAGTGTTAGGTTAACGGTTGGACTCGATGATCTTAAGGGTCTTTTTCAACCTTGACAATTCTATGATTCTATAAGTTAACTTTGCTCGGTCTCAACGTGGATTGTATACACACAGACAAAACACACAGTTCAATAATCTGGATACATTTTTCTTCTTTATGGATTGTTCTGTTAAAGATGTATTGAAATTTGACTATATGTCCAGTAAGCTTTGGATCACCATTGTGATATTTCGTTTTGTCAAATATTAAATACTACTGCTTAAAAACAGTCAGAGGAAAATAAGAAAACCTCCTACAGCAGACCACACAAAGAAACTCAATCAATTATCGATGGCATGAAAAATTAATGTTGTGGTTTAACCCCAGCCAGCAACTAAGCACCACACAGCTGCTCAATCACTCCCCCCACAAAGGGATGGGGGAGAGAATCAGAAGAGTAAAAGTGAGAAAACTCGTGGGTTGAGATAAGGACAGTTTAATAGGTAAAGCAAAAGCCACACGTGGAAGCAAAGCAAAGCAAGGAATTCATTCACTGCTTCCCATCGGCAGGCAGGTGTTCAGCCATCCCCAGGAAAGCAGGGCTCCATCACACATAACAGTTACTTGGGAAGACAAACGCCATCACTCCGAACGTCCCCCCCCCTTCCTTCTTCCTCCAGCTTTATATACTGAGCATGACATCATATGGTATGGAATAGCCCTTTGGCCAGTCGGGGTCAGCTGTCCTGGCTGTGCCCCCTCCCAGCTTCTTGTGCACCTGGCAGAGCATGGGAAGCTGATAAGTCCTTGCCTAGTGTAAGCACTACTTAGCAACAACTAAAACATCAGTGTGTTATCAACATTGTTCTCATCCTAAATCCAAACCACAGCCCTATACCAGCTACTAGGAAGAAAATTAACTCTATCCCAGCTGAAACCAGGACACTAAAAGGGTTTGTACCCCTGCTAGAAAGTGTTTAAGTGTTCAAAATTTAATTAAAAAAAATTACTTGACTAAGCCTATTCAATTATTGGTCTCAGCTGAGCAAAGGTTTTGGCATACAACTCCAGGAGCAAAGGAGCCTGGCCACCCTCAATGGAGCAAACAAAAAGCAGCAAGAACAGACAGCTGTGTGACTTGCAGATCCAGAAGCCACAGCTGAGGTTGCTACTCTGTCATCAATCTGAACAGGAATGAATGTACTACTTACGGTAATTTTCAGGATATCTGGTCAGTGCAGGTGTCCAAGATGTAGGGGGTGAGAGGGATGATTCTTCTTTTGCCCATAAGGGCACACTTTTGCCTCACACGAACAGGATTACCAAGTCACAGCCTCTTGTCAGATCAGGCTCCTTGGCAAGAACCTTTTAAATTCAGTTTTAAAACTCCAGACAAATAAATAACTAATGAGAGATACCTCTTCTGTTTCAGCCCTAAGAACAAATGGTGCCAGTCATTATTATTGACATCTTTTTTTCACACTTCAGTATCAGGAAATAAAACAAAACCTGCAATATAAACAAACAGTATGTGTACTAACTGCTCACATATAAAATGAGTTGGTGAAAGACATAAGTAGTTTGATGCAAAAATACCATCTTTCCATTTTCTGTGTTTTGTTATGAGCTGGTGCACTGACAGGCTCCTACGAAACACTGCAACCAGTACGCCATTTGGAAAGCATAGCAATGCAAGCCTCTGGCAAAACAAGCCCTACACTACCAGAAACATTTCTACTCTTACCACACAGATCTACCCATAAAGTGACATAATCATTATAATAATTAATTAAAAAAAATCAGTATGAAAATATACTTCTGAGTGCAATTCAAGTTACATTTGAATTTTTAAATCATCTTGAGGGTTTGGGGTTTTTTTACTGTGTTTTAGTCCAGCCATCTCATTCATTCTTAAACAAATCATTACACTTAAACATGCCCTTTTGATTTCTGGTCACATAACATCCAGTTTTCACCTTAAGACAGTGCAACCAAATAGTTCAGAGTCTATAGCTTCCGTCTTTCCAATATCAGCCAGCAAATCTCCAGGCTTTCACATCCTGGTCTTTTACTTACACATATTCCATTTTGTTTCAGAAATTATCCACAATCTATATGCAGTCCCTGGCTTTTTATCCTTCACGCCTATAACTTCCTCTCCTTTTCTGCATAATTTAGCAAACTGAAACGCCTGTAGAACATGTTTGCCCACTGTGGAAAAGTTCTTCCCCCTTCTACTCTGAGATCTGTGGTTAACCAGGCTCTCAGGTTCCTTAGGCTTGAAATAACATTCAAATGATAGGCCAAAATTCTTCAAAAAATGAATTATATCTGAAATTCATACCCTAGTATACAAAATAGGAGCATGACTACAGAAGCTTCTGTTATATTGTTCAATGTCAACGTGAACAATTAATGCACAGCATGAAAATCGGGAGGAGAGTCTCTCTTCCTAAATCTTATGTTCTTTCTTTTTGATGGATGGACTTTTTATTCCCACTGGATCCATAAAGCTCCCTTGGGCTCTTACAGAGAGAGCCCTCAGCCTGCAGTAGTAGAACAGGAGAGGAAAAGGGACCTGCAATGATTTTCACAATACTTTTGGTTACTTTAATAAAATATTAACTTTTTTATAATTAGAAAAAACCCAATAGAACAGGCTAAAACAAATGCATGGACACAACAGTAAACAGCATTACTCTTTCCATCATGGCATTAAGTGCATTCATCTACGTCACAAGTTGGATCAAAGACACAAGCGCACAATGTATCGCTTATTTCCCTTGTACATTGGATACATGTTCTACAGTTATACACAATAAGCCTGAAAAATCAATGATGTATAAAGCATCTTCATGCAAATATTCTTGCTCTCCTTCTTGCTCCAATGCAAGTTAGGCAGACCCCTCGCACCACTTAAACAGGTGAATGCCATCTTTCCTTAATGTCACCAGCCAGCATCCTTGTGGTCAACCAAAGCCTTAAGAACAATCAGGCAGTATCCACTGTAGTTAACACATGGGTGTGCCTTACGGTGGATAAATTACATGTCACTAAAAAAAGCATGTCTGGACCCAGTACAATCAAAGAAATTAATTCTCTCAAAGGTACCTATTATTTCAAGGAAATTAGCTATTCAAGCAAAATACTTAACTAAGAAGCATCAGTAATGAGGCACAGGCTGCTTTACAACAGTGACTGCTTTTTCTGAAATGGTTTCTGAACTGATATGGCCTCCTTATTATATGCACCTTAGTGCTGTAAGATACCAGAGCTCATCACGCTTCCACAAAAATAGCCTTCCTCACAGGGAGGTGGAGGGGCCATTTCTCCTTGTCCCAGGCTGCAGTCCCTCCGTGCCGTACATGCTGTCCTGCACCAGCGGAACTGGCTGGCGTACAGGAGGACAGCAGTGACTGTATCACGTAACAAGCATCTCTTCTGTGCAGTGTTTGTTACCACCATCCAGCACAAATGGACCCTGAGACTCACTGCTGCTCTCCAAAGGTCAGAAATCACAGCTAAAAAGCGTAAAATGCTCTCATACACTCTCTCTGATCCTATCGCAGTAACATTGCAGCCACAAGCAAGAACAGTTTATCTACACATACTGGACCAGCAGGTCAGCACTGGCTGGAACAAGCACAAGTCAAGTCTGAAAAGTTTTGCCTGCATGTACTTCAGTTACATGTGTGGATGAGCCAAGAACTGCAAATGGATTCAGGAAAAATAGGCAGGATTTCCCACTGCACACTGTAAATCATTCCTTCTAGTGGCTCAACTCACTGAGGCAAGTACAGCCCTAGAATATGCCCTACAAAAGCCAGGACTCAACCTGGAAGACCAAAGCTCCAGCATAAGCACAGCTCACTGGGCTTGATCTGCGCACGCTGTGAAGTACAGATGGGCTCATGGAGTCCCAGAGCCCCGACCATGCTATATTCTGCCCTGTTTACTTAACATCTGACTTAGTCCTTAGAGCTGCTCTGTGCCCGAGTTCAAACTGTCACAGTCATTACAAAAGCAACAGTTTTCTTGGGGGTTTCTTTGTAAGTAAAAGTTCCATAGAGTTCCCTGGACAGACATACCTTTTGTGCTTATGCATTCTTCTTCCCGTAACTAGGCTCAGCCATAAAAAGCAATCAAATCTAAAGATATGCCACGTCATTACTTCTAATTGCTTTTCTTCTCTCAGTCTTCATCCCAGACCTTCCTTACTCTAGGCAGAACAAATAAAGTTTGGTCCCAATCAGGCCTCTTCAACTCATGTGAAGCAAGGGACAAGAACCATAACCTAGAAGGAATCCTGCTTTCTTATACCTCTTCACTCACTTTTTATAGCATCGCATAAAGCCACAAGCAGTCTCATGAACAGTCAAAAAACCAAACAGTTCAAGCTTTTGGGGATTAAAACAGTATACCAGGCATCACTTAAAACAATCATAAGTTAATAAAGTAGGTTCATAACATGGTTCTTGAGCAAACACAATTTAATAAGCATTTGGTACCAAATTCAAACATTTGCAGTCATGCGATAAAGGAAAGCCCACTGCATCAATTCATTCTCAAGATAACACTGACATAAATTCCTATGTGTGTATGAAAAAGGCATGCAAAAAAAGAAAAAAACATGAAATATAGCAGAAAACAGGCTGCTAGCTGAACATTTGAGAGCAGCTGGGAATAAGGCATACAGTTCGTGAAGTGAAACAAAAACTGACAAACATGCTCATTTAACAGAGACAGCTGAAATAAAATTTGTTGGTTCTTTCAGTCTATTTCTCCTGGCCTACAGACTCTCTTTCTCTCTCTCACAGTCAGACCATTGCTACCCAATCCCCAAACTCCAACAGGCACAAAAGGACTTGTTCAGCTATATCAATAAGGTTGTAGAGATGAACCACATACAGAATAAAACCCAAAACTGTTGCATACTGGTCAGGCACACAGGCATCTGTTCACAGAACTAACATAGGTAGTTTCTATCTACAGGTTACCAGCAACACATCCTAGAGATCTACTGGAATATGGAGCCAGCCCACTGGGATTTGAACGAACCCAGTATTTTATAGGTGCAGCAGATTTTCAAGGCTAGAAACAGCCATTGGATACTTCTACCTGGACAAGAACAGGCAAAAATACTTCTGTTCTCCCGAAGTTCTAGGCTGGCCAGACTTGAACCAGCACCACTGCAAAAGCTGGAATACTGAGCGACCATGACAGCTGAAGTTTTAGAGCTCATAAATGAGGAGCGCTTGATTACCACTATAATCCTTTAGCTACTGACTACATGGATAACAAATGCAGTGGGACAACCTTACACCTGAAAAGTTATTCTGAACTGATTGCCTGTGCACATGCATCCACACACTTAATACAAGTCTCTCTCACATCAGTGACCATTAATGCTCAAAGCAGATGACTAGACAAGGGTGTTTTCCAGCAATTATTCCTTCAGTAAAAATCATTTTAAGTGTCCTTTACATCCCCACAACATTGTACCTCTGAAATGCTCAGCAAAAAGTAGGAAAATTACCTTGTTTAGGTAAGACATTAAGTCCCATCCTATTGCAAACCACCCTGCTACTGTGAAGCGTTTCTGAAGTTTATATTAACTTACTAATAAAAAAATAAAGTTTCTGGTAATGACTTTCTTTTCAATAGAATACCTGCTTTCTAAAGGTCAATAAAATATCATGCTTAAATGTATTTTCATTTCATAATCTGCAGCAAATGTGATACGGAAAACATCCATCTCTGTCAGAAAACAGCCTTTACAGTTTACTAGGAAAAATTGTTTCTCATACATTGAGAACCAGCTCTTTGGTAAGACGATGCTTGTTACATTTCTCATTAATTAAAATTATGTGTAAATAAACACCCACCTCACACAAAGAACTTAACTTGGGATTCATATACAATAAAGAAAGATTTCCCTTAATAAACAATTTGAGCACAAAGTGTTCCTTCCTGTCATAAATCTGTTCCTGCCAAGCTAGGATCTCGTTGCATCAGCCTTTTGCCTTCACCACGACTGTAGTGGCAGCCTCGTCGCCTCCCTGCCTGCTTTCCTCACACTGCCCTCTTCCCAGAATTACCATCCCAACTCCACTGGGCCAAAGATTCATCTTTCCATCAGATCAATATATGATGAAAAAATAAGCAAGATCCTTTTAGTTAAAATGAACCTGAGCCTTTAGCAAACCCTTCATTCAGGGACTCCCATGTGGACTGAGGGGACTCGTTATTGCACTGCTGGTATCCTTGCCTTTCCTTTCCTCACCAACAACTTCTTGTTATTACTATCATTTTTATTTATTTGCAATGCTTTGAAAACGTTTTAACACCTATCTTGAGATTGCAAGAGCTTCAACTGGGCTGAATGCAAGTGCTATCATGTCTGATAAAACTTTTTTTTTTAAATCAGACAAAAAATAATCAAAGCATCTCTGCCTATGTTGCTTTCTCAATGACAAATATTCACAGCTTCTATTTTATCAAATAAGATATATAATGTTATATTTATTCAGTTCAATGCTCCCATTAGTAGCACAAGATAAATACTAGCTTTGATAAAAACCAATTTCTGCAGCAAAAGGAAGCTTCATTTGGTAGGAGCAAGGCCTACCTTTAATTTATACACACATTAACAGAAATGCATGCATAGTCAAGGGAAAGAGACCCTGTGAATAAAAGTTATATATTGGTCCTTTTAGGTTGTATATTATACTTTCTCAGCCTCCAGATCATGGTAAAGAAAGGTACCAACCCAGAAATAGGGGAATTGCCATCAAAGATTTATTTTAGCTTTCCCTACTGGAAATGGGCACAAGAGGTCACATACAGTATCGCATGCTACTTCAGTTAGTAAAAACATGCAGAATCGAGCTCCGTACATCTCCCCAACACGCCCAGCATGGCGCAGACACCCAAGCGCTCTCTGGGAGCAGTGCTGCTGTGCTGCATGGTGCTACAAAAAAATAACACCTCTATAAAAGTGGCTATAGAGCCCCCAAGTTTATATATTTGCATGGTGCTGCACTGTGCAGACATATCAACACCAGGAGACAATGAAACAGCCCATAGTAATAAAAACGCTTGACCATACTCAGAGAATTTGACTCCAAAATATTTGGGGGGTATCTATGACTTCTCTATACATTAGAGTAAGCTTCAGCAGTTATTTTCATCTATTTAATAAAAGTACCACTACCATTTACTGGCAATTTTAGAAATGACTCCTCAGAAGCACTGCAACCTGTCTTGTTTGTCAATCCTTTATAATTATTAAAACACGCTAATGTCCTGAATTAACACAGCAAGTAGCAATTCTAGTAATGCAAGACTGAGATGTGGTAGAGATAAAAGACACCGCATTCCTATTTAAACATTTCAAACTATCTGAATAACTTTCAGTAATACTTATATTTATCACTGAGAGCCACAAAACATCTCAACTGCAATCTACTCTAATATCAATATTTAAAATAACATCTTTTAAATAAATGCTGGTATTTTAAATAAATCTTACTAAATGCCCATATATTGGTTCTATTCCAAACTACATTTTTCATCACTGATGTGAGCAACCAAGCTAAGAGTCTTTCAGATTTAAGTTAAGCACCTATTTACCTTGTAAGTAATTTCAATTTTTCCTATCAGTAAACACTCGCTTAAAAGGTTCACAGGATTTAAATGGGATCCATCTCAAGTGGCGGGCTACAGTTTTTTAATTGCTTCATTCTTATTTCTGATTTAACCACGAACAGAAAGATGACCAGGTCTGGGTCTTTTGTAGTTGCTACAAGAGGAGGAAAGGGAAGCTGTGACTGAATACAGTAAGTTAATAATACACTAGATTCTGAACGAGATATACACTACTGAAAATATGAGTAACTGTAATGCACATCCACTCGATCTCTAGAATTAGCCTTGTGAGAGTTTGCAACAAATATCACTGAAGATGTTGCTGTGAGAAAACAAGTTATTCCTGCAATAACACATTCTATTTCAGATACTTCTGCTCAGAATATTTGCAGTATTTGTTTTTAAAAATATTCTCTTCAGCTTTTCTTCATGTGCAGTACTTACAGCAGACCACACACTAAGAAACTCAATCAATTATCAATGGCATGAAAAATTAATGTTGTGGTTTAACCCCAGCTGGCAACTAAGCACCACACAGCCACTCACTCACTCCCCCTCGGTGGGATGGGGGAAGAGAATCGGAAGAGTAAAAGTGAGAAAACTCATGGGTTAAGATAAGAACAGGCAGGTGTTCAGCCATCCCCAGGAAAGCAGGGCTCCATCATGCGTAACGGTTACTCGGGAAGACAAACACCATCACTCCGAATGCCCCCCCCTTCCTTCTTCTTCCCCCAGCTTTATAGAATCATAGAATCATTAAGGTTGGAAAAGACCCTTAAGATCATCGAGTCCAACCGTTAACCTAACACTGCCAAGTCCACCACTAAACCATGTCCTCGAGCACCACATCTACCCTTCTTTTAAATACCTCCAGGGATGGAGACTCAACCACTTCCCTGGGCAGCCTGTTCCAGTGCCTGACTACCCTTTCGGTGAAGAAGTTTTTCCTACTATATGCTGAGCATGACATCATATGGTCTGGAATATCCCTTTGGTCAGTTGGGGTCAGCTGTCCCAGCCGTGCCCCCTCCCAACTTCTTGTGCACCCCCAGCCTCCTCGCTGGTGGGGTGGTGTGAGAAGCAGAAAAGGCCTTGACTCTGTGTAAGCACTGCTCAGCAATAATGAAAACATCCCTGTATTATCAACATTGTTTCCAGCACAAATCCAAAACATAGCCCCATACAAGCTACTGTGAAGAAAATTAACTCTACCCCAGCCAAAACCAGCACAATTAAAAAAAAAAAAAAGAGGGGAAATCGTATAAACTGGAATAAATCACAGAAGAAACACTCCAAATAGATCCATTACGGCAGGAAAAACTGAGACGCTGGCAGCTCACATACCATTCTCTCTCTGCTTTTAAAATTCAAGTCCATAAAAAAAAAATAAAAAGAAAAGAAGGTTTCTCTAAAGAACAGTGTTTAGCCAGATCTCTAAGGCCATGTTTTCCCTCTCCAGACAACTCCCCCGTCATCTCCCTTCATCACCCACAGCACACACAAACCTTTTCGCCCCCACGCCTGCCCCCTGCTAGCCGTCCATACCGCGGGTCCGCGGCCACAGCCGGATCTGACTCCCGCTGCCACGGCCCGTGTCCGGCACCCCGCTGCCCACGCCAGCGGGACACGCCGGGCGCCCCGGCTCCCGGAGGGGCGACGGTACCGACGCCGCCGCTCTGCCCCGCGCCGCGGCAGCGATCGCCGCCCCCCGGGGACCGACCGGGACCGCGGGGCGGGCAGCCAGGGGCTGTTCAGAGACCCACCACCACCCCGATGCGAAAGCCCGGTGGGCGGGAGACGAAGTCTGAGAGGATACAGACCCCGGCCCGCCGGGGCTGGGGACAAGGAAGCCGCCCCGCACCCGCCCCACGCGGAACGCGGCCGCTGCCCGGCCGCCGGATAAGAGGCGCTAAGCCGCCGCCCAGTACTCACCAAGTAGTTCAGAAACTTTCCCCAAGTTTCGGCGGCGCTGCGGGTGGCGGCGGGCGCCGCCCACCCCGGCACCATCGGAGCGCCTCAGCGAGGGGTCGCCGCGCATCGCGCTTCCTCCGCCGGGCCGGCCCCAACTTCTGGAACAGTAACGACCGAAAACGGTGAGCGAGGACAGCCGAGCGCGGGGCTAAGCCTGCACTCCTCCCCACCACACCTCCTCCCGCGGGGCGGGGAGATCAGGCCGGGGAGGAGGGAACAGACGGGGAGCGCAGGCTACCGCCCCCCTCCTCCCCGCACCCCATCTCCGCTCCTCCGCCGCGGGCAACCCGCCGAGCCCCGCCTTCGAAGCACTCACTTCGCTCCCCGCGGACCCCTCCGTGCCTGCCTTGCTCGCCGGGGCGCATGGCGCTCAGCAGCAGCAGCGGCCGCCGCCGCCTCTTCCTCCTCCCATAGCCGCCGCGCCCCGCTCAGCAGCTCACTGGCTGTCAGCCGTAGGGAGGAGGGGGTCAGTAAGCGGGGCCGATAGCGCGCCGGGTGAACATGTCTGGTGGGGGTAGCGGCCGCCTCGGGGCGGGAGGGCCGGGCGGGGGCGGCTCCGCGCGTTCCCGGGAGAGCCGCTGGCTGCCCGGGAGCCCCAGCCGGTGCGTGTCACTTTCACTGCGCCGCAGGGCTCCACCTAGGGGAAAGCGGCGGCTACTACAGAGTATCTCCCTGCCGGGGGGGGTTAACAGGAGGGAAAAATTCCCCCTGGAGGCCGCGGAGGGAGACGCCAGCTCCGCGATGTGGAGGGTCTGCGCGGAGAAGTTATGCCGCTCCCCTGGCAGGTCCGCGAAAGAGCGGCGCCGTGGGGATGCCTCCGGCAGCCGCTCCGCGGACCGTCCTCGGCGGAGCGGCTCGCTGGTGGGGGGCGAAGGCCCGGGCACCCGGCCCCGGCCTGTGTCGGTAAGGGCAGGGTTGGCGCCTGGGTTTGTTTTCAGGAAGGTGGTAAATTCGATTTTAGGGTGAAGTGGATGTCAGCGTGCTGCGCGTGCGGCTGCCAGGTAGAAACAAAGTGGTTTTGAACGGCTGAAAATGCAATGATGTGCCTGGGCACCTTCCTCGACTAGGTGTCTGGCAGAGCGCACACAGGGCTAAGTAGTGCAAGCATAAACATGAGCTACAGGAAAAGGGAGAACAACTGCTTGGACTTTTCTTATAACAATACAGATTTTTCTTTTGAGAAACACCTTAGGATAGAAAACAGGCCAAATGAGCATAGTGCCATCAGTTTATTTTATTTAGGTATCATTTATGTTGACAAAGTGCCCACATGCACTAAGGAGACTTCAGCAGTGACATACTGATCTTTAAGGCCTTTACAGTGGCCTCCCCCATGCTGGCTCAGCATCTGGCTTCCTCATACAACAGAGGTGGGACGAGAGCCACACAAGCCAGCATTGCAAGAGTTTCACAATCATTTGGTAAGCCATGATGCAGAGCCCCCTCTGAAATTAACCCGGAACAGAAGAGAATTGTAGTTCACCCGAGTTCCCTGCTGTGGTTCAATGAACATGAATGCTGGTGCCATCACATGGAAGTTGTTGGGTTACAGTGGCTGGGGACGGTGCAGTTCCTGGCACCTTTCGCTGCTCAAGTTGGTGCTGCCCTTCCCTTGTTCTTGCACCAGGAGCTGTGTGACTGGGTGCTGCTTGGCTTCAGAGAGCTGGTGTGCCTCAAAGACTGACCTGCAAACAGCAAGTGATCAGTCCTCAGCCAGGCTGTCACTCCAGGCTGGCTCTCTGCCCACTCCCGTGAGTGCCAGACCAAATGGGGGGGGGGGGGGAAATATGCAGCTGGGGCAACATGGACAGTCAAATGTGACCTCATCAATTTTCAATCAACTTAAGGGAATTGAAATCTTACATGTTGATAACTATCTGCCAGAAGTGTCACTTGGGTTTTAAACTAAGGGCACACAGATACGTCTTTCTTATTCCTACACCAGAACCATCTCTTGCCTTTTTCTCATTAAAAAATTGTGGAAACAGAACTCTATATTCTTTCAACAGTGTCAAGCAATACCATAGTGTTTCCATTAATATATGAGAAAAGGACATATAGTTTCAATTCTTACCACTGGTTAGGGGATTCACATCCCCATCTCCTGGGAGATGCCTGTGCTGACAAACTAGCGGTTGTTCCTCAGGCCTTTCATTCTTACCTCTTGCTACTGAAGATATGGCAGAGCATAATTAGCAACTCATTGGGTTAGACATTGCAACCACAGACCTGATCCTGACTCTGTAGTTTTGTGGTTGGAGCACTGTGTTAGGAGAGGAAGACTTGCATTCCAGCTCCAGAGATGTTTATGGTGTTTAATACAACATTCCTGTAACATAACAAGAACAAATCTGAGATTATTACAAACTGTTTTGTATTGGCCTAGTAGCAGTGAGAGTTGAACATCTAAAATATGGCATAGATAAACCAGAGAAAATACTTTACTGCTCCCTCATTATATGTTTGAATAACCATAGATAATAATAAATCAGTAGATTTATTATATATTCCAGATTTAGACCTCCCTGCACTTTCTGTATACTAGATAGTGGTTTTTACTTCTTCACATGGCAAGTGGTTTAGTTTCACAGGGATTAACATCAAACACAGTTCACTGCCAACAGGACCAGATTTAGGCAAAAGCAGCCAAAGTAATTTTCAATCAGAAAGCTTGTGGGGATGTGGACGGGGTTGGGACGACAGGAGACAGGTAAGAGCTGTAGGTAGGTGCTGGTTTGGGGTCCTGGCTTGGGATAGCAGGGGGGCTTTGGAGGGGTGAAGGTCATCACTACAGCGGTAGGAAGGGGTTGAAAGTTTGTGCAATAGATTCTCTGAAAGTGGAAGACAAGAGAATTCGATATTTATTTTTTTTTATAATTAGGACTTCACCCCTAAATTAGGCTTCAACTCTCCACACTGTCTACAGCTAGTCCTGGAGCTGCAAAAGTACAAGGGCATGTGTTACGTGTCTGTAGGATAAATATCTTGAATTTTCTCCATTGCTTCAATACAAGTAAATAGCATAATACATGGTCAGTGATCTTTTGGCTTCTTTCTTATTAAAAAAATAATGCTAGAAAAAAGAGTTTATTTGGCTGGTAGAGTTTATACTAGAAGGAAATAAAGTGACTTTTTTGTTGCTGGGCATTTTGCCAATATAATATTGCAAAATGCACTCTTAATTGATATTTCTCTACCTGCTGAGCTTTTAGATGAGGCTTGAGACTCTGAGGGCTAGTCTGAATAGCTCAAAATTCCATACCATTCGCAGTTTAAGTGAGCATGAATGTGTTTCTCTTGAGTGAAGAACTATTTATATTAAATTACTAAAATAGTTTTTATTTTTCAAAACTGCATGAAAAACTGCAGGAGACTGAAATTAAATCAAGACATTGTTCATATTCCACATTCTTACCTGCAGCTTAGGTCTATGGGATTTTTTATCTGTTTTCTTTGCTTTGTGTTTAACAATCATAGAATCACAGGAAAATTCAGCTTGGAAGGGACCTCAGGAGGTCCCCAGTCCAACTTCCTGCTTGAGGCAGGGTCAGTGAAGAGGTCAGACCTTGTTGCTCAGGGCTTCACCCAGCTGGGTTTCAAAAACTTCCAAGGATGGAGACTGCACAACACAATCTTGGGGCAACCTGTTCCACTGCTGCACTGTCCTCATGGGGAAAAAGGTTTCCTTTCTTCTCCAGTCTGAACTTCACATTTCAACTTACGCCCATTGTCTCTCCTCCTGCCACCATGCACTGCTGTGCCTGGCTCTGTCTTCTCAGTGACCTGCTTGTAGCAAGGGGAAAGCTGCTCTGAGGTGCCCCCAAAGCCTTCCCTTCTCCAGGCTGAAGCAGCCCCATCCCTCAGGCTCCCCTCACAGGGCTGATGCTCCAGCCCCTGAGCATCCTGGTGGCCCTCCACTGGGCTCACTCCAGTTTGGCAATGTCTCTCTTGTAGGGAGGGGGGCAAAACTGGATGCAGTACGCGAGATGTCATCTCATGACTGCCAAATGAAGGGGGATAAGCACTTCCCTCGATCTCCTGGCTGTGCTCCTGTTCACACAGCCCATGATGCTGTTGGCTTTCACTGCTGCCAGGACACACAGCAGCTTGCTGTCTAAGTCCACCAGGTCCTTTTCAGCAGGACTGCTCCCCATGCAGTCAGTCCTCAGCTTGTATCACTGCATGGGCTTCTTTCTTTCCAGGGCAGGATTTTGCATTTGTCCTGGCAGAATTTCACATGGTTCCCATCAGCCCATTCCTCCAGCCTGTCTAGGTCCAGCTGGAAGACAGTCCTGCCCTTGAGCATATTGACTGGTCCCTCCAGTTTGGTGTTATCTGCAAACTTGATGAGAGTGCACATTACCTCCTCTAGGTCATTGATACAGATGTTAAACAGGACAGATACCAGTATAGATCCTGTGGTACTCCACTTGTTACTGGCCTCCAGGCATAGGGACTATGAATCCATATTTTTTCAGTAATATAACATCTTTCTCCAATTAATCTCCACTGATCTTATTTAGATGGTAAAGGAAAAATGGAGGATGTAAAAGGAACATGTTGGTCTTGTAGAAATAAGATAGAGAATGGTTCAGATGAATCTGTGTTTCCCCTACTATGTCATGACTTTAGAAAACTAAAACTAAAAAAAAAAAAAGCACTGGTGCTGTGTGAAACCTAAGTGATAACTTCTATAGGGAGTAAATCAATCTTTTAAGCACATATTGTGTGTTCCATCAAAATTTCTGTTCATAGAATAGGAGCAAGTCAAAATTCTGTGCAGTGGGTAGGTTGATGCCTCCTCTTTCCTCACTTCACCTTCTTAATGTTCTCTATTCATCTAAGATATAAGAATAGCTGAAAGAAGAGAAGCATTCTTTCAATCTAAATTTCTATCATAAATTGAATTGCAGAAAAAAGTACCATTTAGGTTATTTTGTTATGGCACACGATTGCTTGCCACAAAAAGAAACCACACTAATAAAATGCATATTCCAACCATGATCAGACTTGTACCAAGAGTTGGGAACGCACAGTACTTGCTGTATGCAAAAATAAAACCAATATTTAATAGCAGCTCTACTCTCAGCCTCTGAATATGTGGAAAATTTTAGGTTGTGGGTTGCCTGGGTTACTTCCTTTAAAGCTACAGAGCAAAGCTTCCTTGAATACTTTATATGAAAGCAGAATAATTACCTAACCAACAAATATCTGTGGAAACAGAGTATTTTCTTTAAGGAACTAATCTCCAAGGAATCAATATGAACATGCATGAAGGAGAGGAAGGCACAGGCAAAGTGAGAAAGGAAAATGAAGGAACACCCTGATATAGTCTGCAGTCTCTTGCTCTCTCTTTCTGTTGTTTCTAAGGCATCCATCATGTTGTTATCTACAGCTAATATAAAATGAAGACCCATCTGACTCTGTAATGAATACATTGACTTTCTGGTTCTCTGGGAAAAGAAAAGTGATAATGGAGATATTTTGCTTGCTTTGTTTCTGAAGAAGGGAGATGGAAGAGAGTAGAAGTGAAAGTTTTGCTTCAGCCAGTATATTTGGTGCCCATTTTTTTTTAAGGCAAGGAATTTCAAACCTGGTGTTCTAGCCTGCTGGCCTGCATCCTACATATACATTAGCTAGAAGAACTACTGCAAATGAATAATGAAAAACACCAATCAATTTTAAGATAAATAATGTGCAAGTATCACCCTGTGAATCTTAGAGCAAATGTTCAGAAAATAAACTTATTTTCAGAGTTTCAGTGATATTGGAGCAGACTCTGGAACAACATCATGTATTAATACCTCAGGCCTGATCCTTATGTGCTGGGTGCTATGCCTTTATTTTTGAACAGATACAAGACCTACTCTTCTAGGTGTCTCCTCTCAGAAGGTCTAAATTGCAAATATGCAGACACCTATGCTCCAGAAAGCAATGCATATCCAGAGACAACTTTATGTTCAGTGCTGGTTAGCTCAGCTTTGGTGAACATGGAATGTATTTTGGAGCTGCCTACATGTCCCAGTTTACTCTGCAGGGGCTCTGGGCCCCTAACTCTGGGCCCACTCACCTTGATTGCCCAAGACAGGTGTTCACCAAAGTGCTGAAGGTGATATATTTTGAGCCAGAGTTACTCTCTCATATCTGCCACCATCCTGTGTATATCTCAGATACTCTGTGGTATCTAAAATAGCACTAAATGACTATTGCAGGTAACTAAATTCCATCCTTAGTCTTTTCAGTGCTTATTGAAGATTCTGACCAGGCATATACTACAAAACTGGAATTCAGACCCTGAGACCACTTCCTACACCCATGTGTCTACACTGTCCTCCATTTCCTTCTGTCAATAGCGCAAGTTTATCTGTCTAGTGAAGCTTCTGCCTAAAATGCTAGTGTCTAAAGTGTCTCAAAGGTTTAAGCATGTTAAACAAGGCTTTCTTGGATTGCTTTCCTGTGCTTAGCTTCCTAAATTCCAACATGTTAGAGGCCTAACTGGTTCACTTTTCAAAGTATTTTGCATTTTATTGTTCAGAGCATGCACTCGTTGTCTACCCACATTTTATGAGCATTTTTCTGCAACTTTTGCTGCATATTCCCCCTCTCTGCTCCAAGTTCTTTTGTATGCCAGATTTAGGTGGAAAGGAAATCGCAAAAGCTAGAGCAAAGACCATGTTTGATTATTTGGGTACTCAAATTCACTTTAAGCTAAAACACTAGTGTTACCATGCAAAAGACAACAGACAAGAATTTGACCGAGGTCACAGTGTATAAAGCAGGAGATTTAATTTTTTTGGGCTAGTTGAAGAATGAAAATGAAACCAGAGTAACATTGTTTGTTGTTTTCATAAGGCAATGTGGGTTAATAAGGGAAGATTGGCGAGGAGGAGGGTTGGAGATAACAACAGGTTTGACTGGAATGTGCTAGATTGAATTTATAGCTGTTATTGCTGTTTAGCTATTAAACGGCAGGTTTCTGTGCTTGCCACGGGGCTTGCTTGCCTTACTGTATATTAGAGTCTAGTGCTCGTTAGTGGCTGCTTTTTGCTTTTGCTGCTTGCTGTACTGCTTATCATCTTACTGTGCTATGCCTGGGAACATTTTGATAACAGCAATGGCCATGCGCCTGGGCTGGCAGATGGCCAGGGCATCGCTGCTGTTTCTGTGCTGCTGTACTGGACAGGCTGGAACTCCAGTGTGAACTCGAGTCGAAGGGACTGTCACCTGTGGATGAGTCCACATGGGAGCAGGACACCCCGAAGTGTCTGTGGCCGTGGTTATGTCTGTGCTGCAGCAGGTAAACCTCTGAAGGGATTGTGGCAGATGACTGGGATGAAAAATCGGAAAGAACCTGTAGGATTTTGTTTCAAGGCATTACAAGGCTCCACTATACATTATATCCCGACGGAAAAACAAATTTTATCTGTACTTTGGGCACTACAAGAAACCGAAAGAATCACAGGCCAAGATAGTGTGACTGTACACACACCCATTCCTATTCAGGGGTGGGTTACTGATGATTCTGTTAGGGCCCATGCAGGGGTAGCTCAGGCAGCCAAACACTGGAAATGAAAACATTATTTACAGCAACTATTTCTACCAGGAAAACCACATGTAACCACTCCACATGCCACTCTTCTAGGAACTGTATCATTTAATCATATGCCAACACTAGGGGAAACTTTTCCCCTTGGAGATATCCCTACATCTCCTGTGGAGGAAGCTCCCCCTTATGACGAGTTAATAGAATAGCACAAAAAAGATGCCTGGTTTACCGATGGAAGTGCAACATACATGGCAACTGGACAAAGACAATGGAGAGCAGTTGCATATGCATCGGTTCCAGAAATTATATTATGGCAAACAGGTGTACAGGCATCTAGCCAGTGGGCTGAATTGATTGCAGAATCTCTTGCCATCCTGGAAGGGAAGGCACATTACTTATACGCTGACAGTTGGGTTGTATACAAAAGCCTCACAATGTGGTTACCCCGCTGGGCCCAAGAGGATTGGCATGTACAAAAATACCCTATATGGGGGCAGATATATGGCAACAAATTTGGCAATATGTACAAAGGTATCCTTTAGAAGTAAAGCATGTCTCAGCTCATCAAAAAGATGATTCGCTTGAGTCACAAAATAATAGGGAAGTAGATGATATGGCCTCCGCCAAAGTACATGCTCAAGCTATAAATGCGCATATAGCTTGTGGACATCGATCAGCTCATACTGCACGCGCATGGGACATTGCTCACAATCAAACCCCTCTGCCATTACATATTTATAAAGCATGTGCACATAATTGTACTATTTGTATGCAGCTACATTTAAGGGCATTATATAGGCCATGGGGAAAGATAAAACGGGGTCAGTGGGCCTTGAATACCTGGCAGGTCGATTACATTGGCCCCCTGCCCCTGTCGAGGGGGTGGCGATATGTATTCACTGCTGTGGATACAGCGTCAGGACTGTTTTTTGCTAAACCCACCAAACTGTCGTGGTTTAACCCCAGCCAGCAACTATGCACCACATAGCCGCTCGCTCGCTCCCACTCATTCACAATGCCTTCAGAGATATACCTGCTCCAGCGTGGCAATGCCTGCAGCCACAGTCTCTTCAGAAGTAAACTTGCTCCACCATGGCCTTACCCATGGCCACACGCTTTGAGGTGCTCCAGCATGACCTCATGCACAGCCACTGATGCTTCAAGGTGTACCTGCTGCAGCACGGACTTATCCACAGCCACAGATGCTTCGAGGTGTACCTTCTCCAGCGTGGACTTATCCTTGGGCCACAATCCCTTCAAGAGGTATATCTGCTGCGGCACAGACATAACCATGGCCACAGATGCTTTGAGACATATCTGCTCTGGCATGGGCTTATCCATGTCCACAGATGCTTCGGGGTGTCCTGCTCCCATGTGGACTCATCCACAGGTGACAGTCCCTTCAACTCGAGTTCACACTGGAGTTCCAGCCTGTCCAGTACAGCAGCACAGAAACAGCAGCGATGCCCTGGCCATCTGCCAGCCCAGGCGCATGGCCATTGCTGTTATCAAAATGTTCCCAGGCATAGCACAGTAAGATGATAAGCAGTACAGCAAGCAGCAAAAGCAAAAAGCAGCCGCTAACGAGCACTAGACTCTAATATACAGTAAGGCAAGCAAGCCCCGTGGCAAGCACAGAAGCCTGCCGTTTAATAGCTAAACAGCAATAACAGCTATAAATTCAATCTAGCACATTCCAATTAAATCTGTCATTATCTCAAACCCTTCGAGCCCCACGTTGGGCGCCAAAAAGGACTGTCGTGGTTTAACCCCAGCCAGCAACTAAGCACCACACAGCCACTCACTCACTCCCCCCACAAAGGGATGGGGGAGAGAATCGGAAGAGTAAAAGTGAGAAAACTCATGGGTTGAGATAAAGACGGTTTAATAGGTAAAGCAAAAGCTGCGCACACAAGCAAAGCAAAGCAAGGAATTCATTTGCTACTTCCCATCGTCAGGCAGGTGTTCAGCCATCCTCAGGAAAGCAGGGCTCCATCACACATAACGGTTACTTGGGAAGACAAACGCCATCACTCCGAATGTCCCCCCCTTCCTTCTTCCCCCAGCTTATATACTGAGCATGATGTCATATGGTATAGAATAGCCCTTTGACCAGTCTGGGTCAGCTGTCCTGGCTGTGCTCCCTCCCAGCTTCTTGTGCACCCGGCAGAGCATGGGAAGCTGAAAAGTCCTTGACTAGTGTAAACTCTGCTCAGCAAGAACCAAAACATCAGTGTGTTATCATCAACATTATTCTCATCCTAAATCCAAAGCACAGCACTCTACCAGCTACTAAGAAGAAAACTAACTCTATCCCAGCTGAAACCAGGACATCACCATAGCACAACTGAAGCATTAGAACAACTCATTCATCAATACGGACCTCGTCACCAAATACTAAGTGACCAAGGAATACACTTTAGTGGACATAATGTCCAAGATTGGGCTCAAGGGCTAGATTGGACATTCCACATTGCCTACCATCCCCAAGCTAATGGGTTGATTGAAAGAATGAATGGGATGTTGAAGAAACAATTAAAAAAAGCTAACCAGTACTAAAACTTTACAACATTGGAGTCACATCTTACTAAAGCAGTTTTTTTGTTAAACAGACAGAATATTCATAATCAAACACCCTATGATTATATTACAACACCTCCAGTACAAAACATGGTGAGGATTGAAATTCTTCCAGATGGTATCTCTCCCAAAATATTAACTGCAGGGGAAATGGAATTGTTTACACCGACAGATTGCATGGTGGGGCCGCGACCTATTAGTCTAGATGTGAAGATTCATATAACCCCTGAGAATGCCGTATGGTTCTGTACCCCAACTTTTCCTCTTATTTTTCGTCCTCTGTTGATATCAAATTCTCAAGTTCTTGTACTTCAGGTATCTTTGACAAATACCTGTGCCTTATCTAGAGGAGATTGCATTGGACCAGTGTTATTGGTGTCGCAAACCCAACATCGAACTGAAGTTCAATCTGAAAAAGCACAAGCCACAGCTCTTCAATCTGTGTGGGCAATTACCCCACATCAGGTTATCAAACCCGGAGTAATATTAGCTGAAGGAGCTGGAGCAACGGCGTATGTATTACTGGAAGGAGATGACACTCCTGTTTTCCTCCCTTATCACAGGTTGGTTCATCATGCTTTGTAGTCTTGTACTACAAGCACATGCCCTGGATACATTTCCGTGAGATCAACATGTAAATACTTAGATTTTGGTTGGCCTCTACTGTAACTAGCTCATCTGCCTTTTGTATTGAGGGAGGATTAACAGCTGCAGCTCTCTTGACAACGTGTTTCATTGGCGTACCAACCCCGGTAGCTGTATTACAGAATTATACTATGCTAAGTGCTTTTGATATTTATGTTCCTTGTTGTTATTCTTTCCAAGTAGGTAACAGCTGTACGCCAAGGAACATTACAAAATCAGTTGGTGGTGGGCTATATCTCCTTCTTCGACACCATAAATGCTGCTCTGATTTTGAAGGCATGTGTTGCTTCAATGTAACTGATGAATCAGCCAGCGTAGAGGACGACATTCAACATCTCCAGGACTTAATGCATCAAATAATGAAAAAATCTACTGCTGGTGCCTGGCTAGCTGAGTGGTTTAATTCCCTAACAGGATGGGTGGGACACCTGATTCAAAGCATTACTGTAGGGATATGTTTATTCCTTTTTCTATATGTGTTTATTACATGCCTCTGTAAATTACCCTGCCCTACACCCCGCAAGCTCAAATGGACACCTCCAGCTTTGCCAGCCCCAGAGGAAGTGGTCCTTTGAGCAAGGGTGTGGAATGTGGGATAATAACGGAAGATTGGCGAGGAGGATTATAAACACGCTCAAGTGACCTGAAGCTGGGGTGTAGAAAAATACATACATCATACTAATTGTTGTTTATCCTTGTGTGCTTGACAAGTAGAACATCTGTGTTCAGCTAACATAGGCCTATGATAGACTTAGAGGCACCCTATCAGACATGCTTGAAATTCCTGCCCTGCTACAGAGAAGATCAAAAAGCACAGTGGTAAACTACACCTGCGCGAATCCCTGATAAACAGGCAAAACCAGCAGGGTCGACGATCCTCCAGCATGGACTGAGCTCAGCGGTACCTGCGTCCCCGCTTGTGTGCCTCTGCCTGGGTGCTGCTTTGGGGATTCCCTGGTTGGTGAGGTAACAAGAATACATTTACTCTTTGCATTTCATCCGTGGTTTTGTGGTTGTTCCTGCGTCCTGCCTGTGCTGACCCACACACCTTGGGTCCCAACAAATTGGGAAATATGTTTTGGGCACTCTGACATCTTGATGTGTTTCTGCCAGTCTGCTGGAGTGAAGGGGGATTCAATGCAGCATTGTCCTCTGGGTGAGACACACGTCGGATATTTGGGAGGTTTGGGGTTCTGTTCCAGAGTTTGATTATTGTTTTAGGGCAAACTACTTCCTTGGTTCATGCTTGTCACTGCTGTGTCTGTTCTGCACAGGTGTATTCTCTTGCTTTCCATTTTAATTCCTGCCCTGGCACTTCAGTCTTGAGGTGGTGCCTGTGTTGCAGGGCAGAGGCACTTGGCAGATCTCATCTGCTGGCTGCACTTCCCCAAGGTCACTGCATGCCCAGAGCTCACCACAGAGGGCAAAAGGCAAAGAGCTGTAAATAACCTCAAATGTATTTGGATTTTTGCTTCCTGTGGGAGCCTCACTTTTGCTTCTAAGAGAGGGTGCAGCACCAAACAGGTATTTTTACCCTGGCCTGCACTTTGTCTCCCATTTCCTAGTGAAAGCAGTAATGAATTATGAGCATGTGCAAACCTACCCAATTCTCACTCTTTTGCCTTCAAACTTAGAGCAGAGAGGTTGTGTGGCTCTATCAGGCAGTGCAAGGAGACCTGCAGTGTATTTTGTATTAGGCCATAATGGCTCAGGTATTTTTTTATTCCTTTCAGCTCTTGTTGGGTAGCTACATTTGTAAGAAGAGCTGTTCCTCTCTTTGGGGGTGCTGGTGGAGAGGCCCTTTTGTTCTGACCATTCCTTCCACCAGATCAGATCTGCCTTCATTAACAGACAACCGAAGCAAACAAAACCTCCAACCTTTAATTTAAGAGGCTGCAGAAAACCATGCCAAGGTCACACCAGTCTGCAAAGCTGACTGAGTTTGCAGCCAACAGTCTTACACTAAGTTAATAAGGAAGCTTTTTTTGTTGGCTTCAATGCACACAGGTTACAAGATGTATGGGGAAGTTATTTTAGTTTTTTTCCTTTAAAAGGTTGAATTCATCTCTATCATGTACTTACATTTATATGGCTGTTGATACACTTCTGATGTTGATTGGTAGGAGCTTTGCTAACAGATGTGAATAAACAGTATTTTTCTATGTACAGTACCGCTGATATTTCTCAGTCTTCAGTTTTATCATACTTCTGGTTTTGATTATACTTAATTCCCTCTGAAAGGCTTGTTCATTGATGAATTATTGTGTAAAGAGTACTATGAGTTCTCACTACGACAGCTGTGTGAAGACTTATTGCCTTTCTTTACTAAAGGAGGAAGCAATGTTTTGACTTGATGCAATTTCTTTTTTTCTCAACAAGGTATAAAAATCATAATAGCATATGTGACTAAATATCTAAAATAGAAAATGATTGCACGTTTCACTTCAAACTTTTCAAAATAAAAACTTTTTGGAGTATGTTTAAAGTAAATACTTTGCTTTTAAAACTTCCTATTGGGTTTTGGTTTTTTGAGGCAAAACAAAATGATAATGTTCTACCGTAATAGCCTATCAAATTTAGCGTTGATTCAATTTCACAATGAGGGGAAAAAAACTTTTGCATTTTTCAATGAATAAATAGTTTGTCTGTGAAACATTTTTCAAGTTTACTAAGCATTATTCCTTCCCAAAGACTGTTTATAACCTTCTGCCTCATCAAATAAAGTTTGACCAGTGAAATGAGAAATAGGCTAGCTGTTGTGTCTTCTGCTGTTGCTAGAAAATTCAGATAAACTTTGAATAGTGATGGTTTGTAGTTTAGACAGGCTAGTCAAAACTAAGAACAACAAAAAGCTGAAGGAAGGATTCACTGTAGCAAAGTGCTTATGCAAAGGACGGGTATAGGCACATTAAAATTAATTGGTTACGGGGTAGTAGATTGGGGCTGTTTACTCTTAAGGTTCTATTCTTTGACATGTTATATAGGAAGAACTTTTTCATGCTTTTATTCTTATTCCTAGAAAATATTTTTGAGAATGCTTATAAGCAATGAAGAGCAATAGCAGGTCTTTATTTGTCATGTATGCAGAATGATTTATAAGCAACTTCTTAAATAGAAATAATGTGCAGTCATGATTAGTACTCCTGATAAATAAGTGGCCAAAAAAGCCATTGTGGCTTCTGGTCCTTAAAGTATTAATTAAATTACTGACAAATGTGTATCATGCATTATTGCCCCTTTCTAGTTACACTGCTTAGTAACTTCGTATTGTGAAGCAGATTTATAGACTCTGCAAATCAGAGGAGATGTGTCACTAAGATACAGACACAACTGCTAGTGATAGTTTCTTGAGCTTTTGTTACCTGTCCATGTTCTGTAGATGGACACCTTAACTACAGAAAAGACTATGTTAATGCACCTGATCCTGCTGAGCCTGGTGACTGGGAGTAGCCGGGGTGCTACTGTGAACATTACCCGTGGGGGTCGTGGTCTGCCTGTTCACAAACCTGCAATTATGGCACACAGACAAGGCACAGGTAGGGCCAAACTGTCATGCTACTTTTATGTTTCTATTTGTCACTGTCATGGTTTAACCCCAGCTGGCAACTAAGCACCACACAGCCGCTCGCTCACTCCCCCCCACTGGTGGGATGGGGGAGAGAATGAGAAGGGCAAAAGTGAGAAAACTGATTTGCTGGTGTCAAGCATGCTACTCTAGGAATCTCTGCTGATCAAATTGACTTTTGTAGGACCAAGAGCTGAGGGAAGAGACTAGTACGTGTCATCTCACTGCAGAAAAAAAAGCCTAAGTGTACCTCCATCTTAGGAGGGACTCAATGGTGTATCATCCAATCTGTTTTTAATTTGGAGGGAGAAAGTTTAAACCTGAATTCTCATCAGCCAAAGTGAGGCCCATCTAAGGGGACGTGTGTACATAACTTGGAGTGTGGAGATAAACCATCCCAGGACATCAGATGTGGGACACTGCCATCTTTTAGCCCTGTACTCAAAATCTTATAAGAACTTCTGGATTGTGATGGTGTACTGAGGATGACAAATCTATAATACTCACTTTGAGCAGTGTTGCTCACAGCTGGCAGTTAAAGGGATGAGTATGCAGAAGCTGAGATAAGAAGCACTGAGTAGAGGCAAAGGAGAAGAGTAGGAAGATGCTGCATTTTAAGTAGACAAAGATAACAGAAGAGGGTCTGAAATCAGACTTCTGCCTTCCCTCAATCACTGCCCAGGTGGGTCTGACTGAAGCTGACCTCACACCAAACATACTGTAGGCCAGGTGTGCTCTGCCTACTCCTGCTCAACGGGCCAGGCATGAGGTGGACTCTCTCTGTGTTCAGTATGTCTTTCAGAATTACCCTTGGCATCAGGCAGAGGCATCTCAGACAGAAACCATGAAGGGAGAGCTAGACCTGGCTGTGGGAATGGTAGAGGGGTCATACCTGTGGGCAATGTAGAGATTCCTAACTAGAGCACTAGGTCCTGCCAGCCACTGGGAAATTATTATTGCTTTTTTAATTAAAGCTGCCACAGCTCCTGAAAGCAGAATGCTGTACGTGGGCAGGCCAGGCCAGGCTGCTCAGCCTCCGACATTTATCATTTTAACATAAGAATTTTTACAGTCCACCCTGGATTGGAGCAGAGTTCAAAGCTCTTCCTGCAAATTTACAGCTACGTTCCAGCACAGAACATGAGCAGTATTGCATAGCATCCAGGCACTTCCCCAAAGCCAGGATACCACCACCTTCGTATCATGATTGTATCCCAGAAGAGGAATTTTAGGCCATTCAATAACATGAACACAATTCCTGCTGACATCAGCAGGAGCTGTATGTGCACAGAAGTGATTTGATATGTATCACACTGGAAACCACATCTTTGCCACCTTGTACAAAGGTAGTCAATCAGGCAAACATGCTGTTCTTTACCAATATGTAAGTGAGCTCCAAGTAACTTCAAGTTTAACTCCTTAGTGCCAAAAAGTGAGGGAGTCAGCCCTATGGACAATTCTCGGTAACGTTTGAAATCAGAACTGATAATTATAGGATTCAAAGAAGATTATGCGAATGCATTAAGGCAGGTTACATAACTGCCCTTTTCCTTTAGGATTAATTATTATTTCCTCGTACATTGTAGACAATCCATACTCCCATACACACACATACCTACAAAACAGCAGCACAGTAAAAACTAAACAGACCACCGAACTCCAACATACTTGTAATCAATACATTGCACATACTCTACAGCATATTTTAACCTCATCATTGGGTAAACATATACAATTCAGAACAACGTTGACTGTATATAACACAGAAGCTACCACTGAGATACAGCAAATACGTCATACACTATTAGCTTTTACTTCACTGAAAATGAGTTTAGAAGTTTAAAATGGTGTTAACTGAACTGTTGAAATCACCAAATAGTCTACTCAGTTGCTAATACCTAGTACTCCATATACTATATTCAGGATAAACGGCACTGGAGCTGTGTTTTCAGGGCATTCCACTTTTTTGATATTGTGGCGTTAACCTCCACAATTTTAAATTTCCTTTGCAACACAGCATATACTTACTATACACTGACTATCTGCTCCCTTTCATCCCAGGGTAAAACTTTAATAACTGCTTTGAAATTAGTAGAAATGGTCTAGATTTGTATCAGTATGACAGAAAGACTTAGCCCAGCATACAGGATCATACATTCCCTCTCATGCACATATGCATATATATACACATGTGTATATTTAAAAGAATGGCTTGAAATGGCAGAACCTACAAAACCAGTAATGTAACCAACAGCAAATGAATGTAAATAACTCACTGATTTTAAAACTAGGCTCCTGTGGTCTGATTCTGATCTTACCTCTCTCCACACAAGGCAGGAATCAGACCCCTGGAACCAGCTGCTATTTGGTTCAAATCGCTGCAGGTTGGATCAGTATCGAAAGAGATTCTCAGCTTGTGTAAACTGGTTTACACCAGCTGAAACACTGCCATTCGGCTTGTGTTGTGCAATGCAGTTGCAATTTTTCAAGTGTGACTGAAAGAAAGAATCAAGTAATCACGTGAAAATGTCAGAAAACAATACTACTTGATGTGTATACAATGAACATAGCGAGGGGGAAAATGAGCACGGGAAGAGAAAAAAATGTTTTGACAAAGAATGACATGACATTTTGAGTAAACAGATGCTTATAAAGATCAATAGCGTAGACAGGTATTTTTCCTCTGATAGGCTGATTACAGTCATCTAATTTCCCATGCAAGATTCTTCATAATACATGTGTAGAAACCTCCCAAATGAATCAGGTCAGAACAACTCATCTGACCCAACCCCACAAGCACGTTTCTGGTTGAAATCAAAGAGAGTTTTAGTTGCATATGGGTGGCAAAACTGAGCTCTTGAATGGTCAAGTTGTGCTGCATAGTCCTGTCTGGCTTGTTCTTTTCTGGCGAGATCTCCCAAACAATATCAACAGGGAGTGCATCCCTATCAGGACAGTTTGATTACAGTTTTGGGGCCTTATCCTTCTTGTCAGAGGATTTTCTTTTTGCTTTGCTTTTATTTTCCAGTACCCAAATGACAATTAGAATAAAACTGATGCTAAGTGAACATTTCATAACAATGCTAATAAGCTCAAGATATGATATAGCTCTATATTTATTCATATATACAGGCACGCACACGCCTTTTCTTAAATACAGCAGAACATTTGCTTTGAGTACACCTTTGTGTAAGCAAAAAGCTTAGTGTGTCTGGTGTGTGTTTGAATGGGGGGGTCTCAGGAGGAACTCGGTGTTGGTGCTCTCAGATTAAGCAGAATTTCAATCAGAATCCAAAAAAGAAACTTAGTTTTGCTCTACCCAAAGATTCAGATCATTTTACTATATTAAAAGGATAGTTTAAACATTTCAACTATACTTAAGTAGCTGAAAGATGACAGGAAGAATCTGGAAACAAACAAATCCAGCTAAACAGAAAAATGAGAAGAGCATTTCACACCACATCTCCAATAAATAAGCAAACATTTTCATGTTTCTATTTGGGGCACCCCACATAAAAGAAAAGGTACTCCTTCACAAACTATGCAAAATACACAAGTTTTCAATTTGCACAGGGTTCAAGAAAACATATGCTCATGTTTCATTTTATGTGCCCGTTACATTAATTTTGCTTGGAGAGCCTGTGGAAAGTGGAAACAAAGTGCATCAACCCACCCCATATCTTGCTTAGCCGTGGGTGAAAGAACTCGAGTCCTACCCCCTTGTTCAATGCAAAGATGGGCTGTGACTCTTGGTAAATTTTTGGGGCAGTTTGAGTCAAGTTTTAATGCTGTAAAAAAACCTAACTGGCTTAGATCACAGATTTCACTGAGGATGAATCTTACCGTCCTAACCTATACAGTAAAAACTGCTACTGAAGGAGGCATCATAACTTCGTAACACCTGCAGTTTTCTCAAACCAAATTTATAATACTCCTGTCCAGAAACCAGAATATCATTATGCAAGTGTGCATGGATGTCTTTGTATCATATACATACATTTAAATGTGTCTTTATAGTACACATACACTTAAATGTTTCTTTATAGTATACACACACACACTTTTTCCAAGGTACCCTCTCAGTACAAAATAGCAGCAAGCGTTCATTTTATTCCACTTCTTCATAAACTAAAACCGACAAAAACCTTACACCCCCCTGTAACCCACCTGTTCAATGAGACCATTTTTGTTTTTCTTAACTCTGATGGTAGATGGTAGTCCTTATCATCTGACAGAAAATAGCAAAGGACCATATGATGCCACTCTCTCTTCTCACTCAACCAAAAGTTCTAGTAATATCAATGGAAACTTGACCTTAGTCTTATCCCATAAAGTCCTGCAATATTTCAAAGAGCATTTTCCTTGTAAGACATTATAGTATCTATTGTTTTGCACAAATGAAATGTTTTGCTTTCCAAAGTTGTGTGCCTGTGCATTGATGTATCCAGGAGATATGATTGATTGCATTGTATCCAGTTAGGTGTCATACAGTGGCAATGCTCTCATTTTATAACTCACTAAATTTTCCATATATTTGAGTTTTATGTGTTTCATTAAAAGTAGGATGATCAGAGATTCTGCTGCTAGAACAGTGCCATTCAGTAGACTTCCAACCTTGTGTTATGCAGTATTATATCCCACAAACAATTTAAGGACTATAGGGTATTGTTATTAGCTAGAAATTTAACTACTACACTCTTTAGTATAGCAATTTTTCACTGATGAAACTGGCACTGATTTTTTTTGTCAGCAGAGAAGTGTTGTGTTCATAGCTGCCTTAAAGAGAAGCTTAGACTGCACCTATTTTTTTTAAGTGCAGTTTTAATCCTTCAGAAAGCACGTTTCCACTATGGGACAAAATTCTGCACACTTTACAGTACACACAATTTACTGATCCTATGCCCAATCCATGCTAAACACAGGAAATTTTCCTATTAAATTCACTGGACATTGGATCAGGCTCTTACATCCATCAGGATGAATCCTGGGAGGGAGTGGTGCTCCAGGCTGGCCTTTGTTCCTGCTAGAACCACAGAAAATATGCACTGGCAGCTCCTAGTACAGAGTTAAGCCAGCACCACATATCTCCTGGCTTGACCTGCGGCAGAGACATTGGAAAACCCCATTTTGAGAATGAAAAACAAGCAGGATTTAGTCTGTGCTCTGTGCAATCTACATAATACATCATGTTTACTGTCCACTGATTATGTATGTGCTGGAGGCATGACTTTGGATTTACTTCACAAAGGCATTTAAACCTGTAGCTCACTGATAAATACGATCAGTTAAACCACCTAACAGATGAAGCGTAGCGGCTTAAAATTTTCAGGCCAGATATACTGTCCTTAGTCTCCCGGTGTAATGCACACACAGTCTGTGAACAGGACAGAGGGCAATATACATCCCATTGCTCTGAAAGCAGCAAATTTCTTGGCACTGTTCATAACCAAAGACGACATGTGAATTGCATTTGGTACCTCATGGAAAACATGTAAATGGCCTTCTTTTATCAAACACTGTAAATATGTTTAGTTTTGCTCTTCACATGAAACACAAATGTAAAAAATGATCATAACTGATTAAAACATTTCCCCTATGCCGACCCACTAAAGCCCTAAACACCTCAGCATGTTATAGGAAGATCAGTGTTTTACAAGATAATTCTTTTAAAATGCAATCTTTTTTTTTAAATTCTAAATAACGCAACAACAAACATATTACAGTACTATCAAGTAGAGTCATCTTCACCTTCATCCAGGGCATAGTTGAGCTTTATGATTGTGCTGATAAAGTCACCAAGTTCTACAAAATCTGCAGTGATAATATTCACACCACTTTCTCCTGGTTTCTGAGTTCGGACCCACTGCATCACTGCAGGAAGAGCCCTAAGGAGAAAACAGGAACAATAATTACTCATAAAGCAGTGAGACAAATGCATCAAGGCAGGATTTACCAACAGTGACTCCCATTGATCTTACTTGGTTTCTAAGGGAACCATATGAGAAAGGACACAGGTTACTACTCAGGCTTTTTGAAAATCCTTCTTTTTATAATTTTCATTCTCTTTGGAAATAATATGTTGATTGTATTTCAACTTCTCAGTAAAAAAGAATAAAAGGAAGGTCATACAGGCTCACAGTAATTGATGATCTTGCCTAGGGGCAAGGGAATGGACCAGATACCTTTTCTATATCATCCAGCCGTATGACTCTGTGGGAATTGTTTATGGAAAAAGAAGTAACAGAGAACTCAAGCCATTTGTAAAGCATGTTTGACACATTCAAGGAAATACTGAAAATAATATTTTGGGGGACACTGGAGCAACCATGATTTCTACAGTATAAGTACAGCATATACCAAATACCCTTTCTTTCCCAGTATTAATATCCCAGTCATGAATTATATTTAATCATAAACCAGTGATTAATAACTGAAATAAAAAGCACCACAGTCATATCAACTCTTTTCTAAGACAGCATATTTTTATTATGTCAGACCCCTAGCACTGGAATACTGGGGTGTAAAAGATGTCTGCCTAACTGGGTTTGTGAGTATAAAGAATTTTTTCTGATACTATGAAAATATAAAGTAATAATCATGAGAAATATCTATGGGAAAATAAAGGACTCCCTAGTCCCACAGAGGAAATGAAGCAGCAAGATCCAATGTCCAGAAGACAGAAGTTAACAGAGTTCCAAAGAAATAAGGCACAGATTTTTCAAAGAAAGGGTAATTGACTATTGGAAAAAACTCTCAAGGACTGTGACAAATTCTGCAGCACTTGGAGTCTTTAAATCAAGCCTGGATGTCATTCTAAAAATACACCCTCGGTCAACCTCAAGCTGTTGAGTTAAATAAGACTGGGCAGGGCTGTAGTCATTTTAGCTGAACATCATCTTCTCCCTTTGCTCTAAAATATATAAATCTGTGATTCCCCCTCAGCCAGCATGTTGTACAGCCTCTTTCACAGAGGCAAGGTACATGTAAAATGTTGGTCTGACAGTAATTTAAAACAAGCTGAACCTAAATCTGGTCCCAAAAGCTTTAGGAAAACAGATCTATTAGCAGACACAGATTTTACTTGTCAGTGGCCAATATAATAATATAATATTATATTAATATATATAATATATATATTAATATAATTTAGTACTAAAAAAACCCCACCAGTTATAATCAGGCCTCTCTATGATTTCAAAGGAGAATGCACAACACTAAAAAATTTGTCCATGTGCTTAAATCCACTGTAAGATCCTCAATTAAGGCCAGCAAAGCATTTTATTTCACTTGTTGATTGAATGACTGAAGCATATGCATGTATGCACACCAACTCATAAAACTGAGCTTAAGCACTCTGCTGTATAAGAACCCAGCCAGCATCTTTAATTTATGTAATCCTGAAAATCCAAAACACAGCACTACACCAGCTACTAAGAAGAAAATTAACTCTATCCCAGCTGAAACCAGGACAGTCCCCTGAGAAAATACCACTTCTGGGGAGGGGGGACTGTCCGAAGCTCCACCTTCCATAATATACTGAGAAAGAAAAATTGTCATATCCAAGTGTTTATCAATATCAGATGAATAGGTTATATTTTAAATGCAAGATTTAAAAATTACAAAATTATGTATATAGAGCATTACAGTGCGCCCAGACAAGCCTACATCTGCCAACACACATAGTGAGGAGTGAATGGCCGGGTCCTACAATGGCCTTGCCAGCAGCATGCATTGAGCAACCAGCTCCTGTGAGCAAACAGGGCCAGCTCTCAGTGCCTTGCTCTGGGAGCTCTGCCCAGCATAGAGCAATGCTGTGGGAGGTGTGAGCTCCAGTGTGGCAAGACTACAGAAAGTTCCTCTGTGTACAATTAATTTTATGACAACAGTTAAAGTCAAATAAAGATTCAGCAGCACCAAATTAGATGCAATTCAGTAGTATACTCTAAACTTGTGAGAAACCTCCTCTTTCATTCCTGGCTCTTTCTGTAGCCATTCTCTGGGATATTTGAAGTGAGATGAATCAAAAAGAAGTTTCTTGCTCTGTAAACTTAAGGTGTGTTTCGATTTTTCTTTTAATCAACATTCCACAACTTCCTATTATCACTCAATTTTTTTTTCATTGAGTTCAAATAATTTTCTTTATCAGCCTTCACCCACAGTTAGAGAACATCTAAAATCTGTCCATGCTTCTTTCCTAGCATAACTTGTTCAATTTTTAGGCAAATAAGAATGGATGAACATTATATCCAAAAGTTCTGTGACCAGCTGTGCACAAAGCAGGAATCTTGTGCATGTAACCAGCAAACATGTCCTATTAACTGTCGGCTTGGAGGCTTTGGCTCTTAGTCAGAATGTGACCTATGCATTAAAAAACAAGTAGGTAGAAAATGTATTATATGGGTTAAATGCAAGAAATTATGCTTAGGAGATCTCTTCATTTCAGACATTCAACTTATGGAAATTGATCTGCAAAATGACAGTTTAAGTTAACAAGGGAAATTGGTTATGAATTATAACAGTAGAAGATGGAGGGAACAAGTTAAAATAAGCAGATCAAAACAGAAAGAAGTAATTTAGTAGCATAAATCCATTTATGAGAACTTGCTTCTAAAGTTCCATTATCACAATTAAAGATGAGTTTTCCACATAAAGGATAAATTAAGCTGTAGAATTTGCATGTCTGTTTAAGCAGGAGAAAGTCATGGAATCTTTAATTTATCCATAGCATTTTATATGTTTTAAAGACAAGAAAAATAATAGGATCAAATCATCCATTGAAGAGTTAACTGGCAAATCCTAACCAGAACTGGCTAGAAATGCTCAGGCTATATCTTACACTGATAGTCAGGATCAGTTTGAGATTGCTGTTAAGAAATCCAGAGCACCATTTCCCCAACCTTTATAGCCTAAACAAAAACCAGGTGGATGTACTTAATATCTGTGGAACAAAGTCCTCCTGGGAGCAGGTCCCTGGATAGGGACCCCTGATGGTAGAGCTAGACGTTAGATGTACCTTCCCTGGCAGAGAAGGAAGAGGTGAAAGGGCAGCTTCAAGTGGATTTGACCTAAAGAAACCAAGCCCTGGCAAATGTAAGGTTGTAGGGAGTGGAGTGGAATGCAGGTTGTTTGGGGTAGTTATATGGCTGGTGGGTCTGAGCTTTGAGGCTGACCATGATAGCAGTTCTGAGCTTCTGTGCAGACAGAGCCTACAGCTCTCCTCTGAATGTCCTGCTCAGCTTCAGAAATTCATCCCCGAAAAGCAATCTTGAAAAACCTGTCAGATACTATATCTGATGCCCATGCAGGATGAGCGAGACATGGAGAAGCTGTTCTAGGTCTGAGATATGTGAAACACCCTGTGGGGTTCCCATCCTGTAACTGGGATGGACAGCATGAGAGCAGAGCAGGGAGAAACAGTTGGAGAGTGAGAGACCTCAAACCAGCTGCAAGAGCTGAAAGGGGGCATTGCTCTCAGTTGAACTGATTATTTTGTAGTCAGTATTCTCCTGTTAAATTTCTGAGTTTCTTACCTATGCATCCATATATAGAAGAGTTGTTCATTTTTATTAACTTTAAATATTCATAGAATCACAGAATCATAGAATTGTTTAGGTTGTTGGTTGGTTGTTTGGTTGTTGTTTGGACTTGTTCAAGTCCAAAGCTCATTTTGGCAACAGTGCTGTAATCTCCCAGTACCAATGGCTGTCCTAACTCCAACTTCCTTCTAGTAATCTGCAGCCTTGGGACACAGTTCCTCCCTGAGGCATTTCAGCCCCTTGGTCCTGCCTGTTCCCTGCCCAGCCCCTCTGACCAGCAGCAAGGAGAGGAGGCAGACACCAAGTCTGGGAGGCAGGAGGACAAGTACATGGTCTGGGGCGGAGTCTTGAAGGACAGGCCAAGAACAAAATTAACCTGGCTTGTATCTTTCCCCAAAATCTGGGAATCACTGATTTTTAGAACTTTTAGACACCGATATTTAGAAAATAATTTGAATACCATGGTTAGAGCACAAAATCTGTCTGTGCATATATTGACAGGCCCTGCCTGAAGCCAATTGATACTGCATTGGGAAGGAAGAGATGTGGGATGTGAAAAAAGGCTCAACTAATGGATGAAATCTGAGTTGTGAGTTTTTAGTATTACTTTAAAAGGAGCAATTGAACAAAGGATACCCTAATATGTTCCACAGAAACTGCAATTGGATTGGCCATGACATGTAGGTTTGGTCAATGACTGTGAAAAATTACTGTTTGCAGAAATATTCAATGAGGAAAAACAAGCCTTGGTTTGCCCAAGTCTCTTTAAAGCTGTGTGGTTTATTAAGTTACTGATGTCCATCTGCAGAACTGTTAAGGGTTTGTGACTCTCACCTTTGAGAGTTCACCTCTCTCCTAACATTTAGAGCAGTCTTTGGTATAGCAGGGTCACTGGATCAGGCTTTCTCCTTGGAACTCCAGTGTGTTTTCCTGGTAAAGCATATGACTTCTTGGAGAACGGAAGTGGATTAGGGGATGGACCACATCACCTCCCAAGGTCCTTTGCAGCCCTATTAATTAAACAAGACTGGAGGGAAAAAAATAAAATCTTTCAAACACCAACAGGGATTGGCCTGAATGTTCGGAAATGAGTTACTTCTAAACTGATGCTAAAGATCCCTTGGTGCTTTGCATATGGTGCTCATAGGACATGCCTTCCAGCCCTTTCACCAGCTTTGTAGCCCTCCTCTGGACACATTCAAGGAACTTAACATCCGTCTTAAATTGTGGGGCCCAGAACTGCACACAGTGCTCAAGGTGAGGCTGCAGCAATGCTAAATACAGCGGGATAATCACCGCTTTTGACCAGCTGGTTATGCTGTGTTTGATGCATCCCAGGATGCGGTTTGCCCTCTTGGCTGCCAGGGCACACTGCTGGCTCATATTGAGCCTGCTGTCAACCAGCAACCCCAGATCCCTTTCTGCAGGGCTGCTCTCCAGCCACTCCTCTCCCAATCTATACTTGTGTCCGGCATTACTCCATCCCAGGTGCAGAATCTAGCATTTGTTCTTGTTAAATTTCATGCCATTGATGATTGCCCAATGCTCCGATCTATCTAGATCCCTCTGCAAGGCCTCTTGTCCCTCGAAACAGTCAACAGCACCTGCCAGTTTAGTATCATCAGCAAACTTGCTAAGGGTGCATTCAACTCCTGCATCCAGATCAGTGATAAAAATATTGAACAGAACTGGCCCTAGCCTTGAGCCCTGAGGAACACTGCTGGTGACCGGTTGCCAGCCAGATGTAGCCCCATTCACTACAAGCCTTTGAGCCCTGCCCTTCAGCCAGTTCTTCACCCAGCACACCATAAACCCACTCATCCTACAGCTGGACATCCCAGAAGGATGCTGTGAGGGACAGTATCAAAAGCCTTACTAAAATCCAGAAAAACTACATCCACCGCCTTCCCTTCATCCACTAGGTGGGTGACCTTATCGTAGAAGGATATCAAATTAGTTAGACAGAACTTTCCCTTTGTGAACTCATGTTGACTGTGCCTGATGATTGCATTGTCCTTTAAATGCCTTTCAGTAGCACCCAGCATGATCTTCTCCATAATTTTTCCAGGTACTGAGGTTAGACTAACAGGTCTGTAGTTTCCTGGGTCTTCCCTCATGCCCTTCTTATAAATTTGAATAACGTTGGCTAGCTTCCAGTCAGCAGGGACCTCCCCAGACTCCCAAGACCTTTGGTAGATGACCGAGAGGGGTCCTGCCGTAACATCCGCTAGCTCCTTCAGTACTCTGGAATGAATCCCATCAGGCCCCATGGCCTTATGGACATTCAGCTGATCCAACTGGTCCCTTACAATTTCAGTGTCCAGAAATGAAAAGTCACCACAGTCATGGTCCTCCGACTGGACTGGGCTCCAGGCTGGGGGTGGGCAAGATCTTGGGAGGGGACATAGCCAGGACAGCTGACCCAAACTGACCAAAGGCATATTCCATACCATATGAAGTCCGCTCAGCAGTAAAAGCAAAGAGAAAGGAGGAGGAAAGGGGACATTCGTTATTATGACGTTTGTCTTCCGGAACAACCACTATGCGTACTGAAGCCCTACGTCCCGGGAAGTGGCTGGTTGCGCACGCAAGCAAAGCAAAACAAGGAATTCATTCACTACTTCCCATTGGCAGGCAGGTGTTCAGCCATCCCCAGGAAAGCAGGGCTCCATCATGCGTAACGGTTACTTGGGAAGACAAACGCCATCACTCCAAATGTTCCCCCTTCCTTCTTCTTGCCCCAGCTTTATATGCTGAGCATGATGTCATATGGTATGGAATAGCCCTTTGGTCAGTTGGGGTCAGCTGTCCCAGCTGTGTCCCCTCCCAGCTTCTTGTGCACCCCCAGCCTGCTTGCTGGTGGGGTGGTGTGCGAAGCAGAAAAGGCCTTGACTCTCTGTAAGCACTGCTCAGCAATAACTAAAACATCCCTTTGTTATCAAGGCTGTTTCCAGCACAAATCCAAAACATAGCCCCATACTAGCTAATATGAGGAAAATTAACTCTATCCCAGCCAAAACCAGCACAGGTGGACTGTGTGTAAATTGTCTACTTTCGTTTGGTGTTGTGATGATGTTATTTTGATTTTGGTGTGGGGAATTCTTTTTTGTTGATGTGAGTGAAGTTTGTGAAGATTGTGTGATGAATGTGTATTTTAATGATAATTCTTAAATATGTGATTCACAGAGGCGAGGAGTAGAATGTATTGGATTTGCATGTCAAGGTTTTGGTAGTGGGGGTGGCTACAGGGGTGGCTTCTGTGAGAAGCTGCTATAAGCTTCCCCTATGTCCAATAGAGCCAATGCCAGCCAGCTCCAAGATGGACTCACTGCTGGCCAAGGTCAAGCCAATCAGCGGCGGTGGTAGCGCCTCTGTGATATTTAATGGGAAAATTGGAGCTGGAGAGATGTATGAGAATATGTGAGAGAAACAATGTCCTGGTTTCAGCTGGGATAGAGTTAATTTTCCTTTTAGTAGCTGGTATAGTGCTGTGTTTTGGATTTAGGATGAGAATAATGTTGATAACACACTGATGTTTTGGTTGTTGCTGAGTAGTGTTTATACCAGTCTGTAGCGTTCGTTACATATCAAGGTTATACCGGCGGATCTCCAGCCGACCCGGGCTGGGGAAGGAACAGTCAGCACACGCAGTGTGGGTGTTCAAGTCCCCCGTTTATTGCGCAGTAGTTTACCTTTATACTCCCAGCAGTAGGCGTGTCATGTTATAAGGGGCGGAGACAAGGGAGGGTCGACCTTTCACTCTTTCCGTACAGCGCGTGATCTTCCGGTCGCCAGCCCTTATCTTACTACATTTCCCCCTCCCTCAGCTCCAGTAGCTCTGGATCTCGCTGGGGAAGCTGCGCATAAAATAATCGATATGTGGTGAGACTTCTTAATATACAACTCATAGAATACCTAATTAAGCGTAATAGACAGGGTAATAGCATAGCAAGGACAAGAACAAATAACAAGATTATGAGACCAGTTATCTATGTGGCAGCAACTGTCCCCCTTATCGCTAGTGAAGTAGGGGGGTGAACAACAGACAGGTAGAGGCTTGTCCAATAGCCGGCATATACAGACACACATCCGTTACGTTCATGGATTTTGCCCAATCCAGCCAGTAGTTCGTCGCGGCTCCCTCATTGCTCCCCCACACCATCAGGACGCATAGGGAAATGGTAACCTCTCAAGATAAGACTCAATAAATTGATTAATGTCTATACAGTCGAATATTTCGACTGGGTACCCATTCTAGCGTCCCTTTCTCAGTTTGCACATATGCATACCCACGTCCCAGGCAACGGAGGGAATGCGGGCCCCTCCATTCACGGGTTTGCAGGTCCTGTACTTGAACCAAAGGGTAAGGCCCTTCGTTCTCATCGAGCCGGAAATGTGCCTGGGTTGCAGTCTGCGTTTTATAGGTGTTCCCTCGAATGGTATGATTTAAGGTAATTAGTGCCGTCGTCAACAGACGCTGTGCCCGAAATAAGGGAGGGTCAAGGGGAGGGGGAACCCCCGTTTCTGGGCCTATATTCTCCCCCTCCCTTAGTCGGTCGAGTAACCCTTTTAACGTGCGATGCGCGCGTTCTACAATGCTTTGGCCCGTACTGTTGTAGGGAATACCATGACTCAACTGAATATCCCAGCGCGCGCAAAAGTCCTTTGTCTTCTTGCTGACATATGCCGCTCCATTATCTGTTTTAATTTTTTGTGGAATGCCAAGTTGTGCCATACAGTCCTGCCAATGTAAAATAACTGCGAGAGCATTTTGTTTAGCATGCATAGTGGCTAAAATAACTCCACTGCAGGTGTCAACCGTAACATGCAGATACTTACGTGGATTAAAGGGTTCATAAATCGTAACATCAGACTGCCATATTTGGTTGGGCTGCAACCCTCGAGGGTTTACCCCTGCCTCCCAGAGGGGACCTTTGGAACACACAGGACAAGCAGCAATCACAGAGCGAGCATCTTGCAACGTAATGCCAGCGAGCTTAGCTAGACCGCGAGCTCCACAGTGGAGCAGATTATGCAAGCGGAAAGCTCGCCTTAGGTTAGAAGTTTCTTCAAGCGCCAGTATGCTCCTTGCTAAGCTGTCCGCTACTTCGTCCCTGGCAGAAAGAAAACTCGGTATGGAACTATGACTATTAACATGGATAGGACAGACAGGGGCGGTTCTCATTTGCAGTGCGGTGAGCAACATTCCTGCAATCTTTGATGTTGCCCCATGTGCCCATCGGCATTTCTTTAGTAACTTATATACATAGGAAGAGTCTGTGATTAGATCCAAGGCCTCTTCAGGCCATTGAGTGAGAGCCATCCATACCGCCTTGGCCTCAAGATATTGCACGGATTGCCCTTGAACTTGATAACTAATGTGGGTCCACTGACCATCCTCCTGCCATGTAACGACAGCTTTCCCAGTAATCGATGACGCGTCGGTAAAAACCGTGCGGCCTCCGGTGGGTTGTTCAACTATGGCACTAGCTGGCAAAAGATGGAGTACCTGGATTATCTCCCCACAGGGGTGTGGTCTTAGACCTTCAATACGACCCGTAAATTCAGCTATCGCCGCTTGCAGAAACCCCACTTGCGAAAGTACCAACTCCCACTGTGCCAAAGAACAGGGCAACGCGATGACCTCCGGGTCCTTTCCTGTTAAGTGTTGAGTTTGCCTCCGACAGCGGAGAATAAGCTGGGATAATAAAGTTGGCCAAGAAATTAAAGCCATCTTCGGTTTGCCTTGATACAACCAAGCAAAAGGCCAGCCTTTTTCACCACTATTTTGAGTTAGTAAACCATGGCCAGCGGTGTCGGTCATGTAAATCAGGGCAGCGACCGGTTGTTCAGGTGTAAATCGAGCGAGACCCCAATGCTGGGCCCGCCCCATAATTGTCCTAAGAATCTCCTGATGGTTTTTTGAAAGAGTCCTTGGAGCTAGGGGGAATCTCCTCCTTTCAGGAGTTGATATAAGGTACTCATTTCTGCCTCAGATATTGGAATAAAGTTTCTAAGCCACAATAGTTGTCCAATTAATTTTTGCGCCTCATGGAGTGTTGTCACTGTAGTCCGAATTTCAAATGATTGTGCTGTCACGCTTCGTGGCCTCAGTTGAGTACCTAAATACTTTACTGCACGCCCTACCTGCGTTTTCCGAGGCTCAATGTGTAACCCATGTCGCTCCAAACTGACTATCAGCTGCACGCGCGCCTTTTCCAGTAACTCCTCTTGGTTGGACGCCAATAACACGTCATCCATGTAATGGAAAATGATGACCGTAGGGAAATTTTCTCGAAGAGGGCGTATCGCAGCAGCTACAGCAATTTGACACAAGACTGGTGAGTTTTTCATGCCCTGGGGTAACACCTTCCATTGATATCTGGCGCACGGGTGTTGAGTGTTAGGCTCAGGAACAGTAAAGGCAAAGCGTACTCTATCTTCTTTATGCAAGGGAACACTAAAAAAGCAATCTCTAATATCCATAACCACTATTTGATAGTCAGGTGGAACCATGGCCGGAGAAGGGAGGCCCGCTTGTAGCGGGCCCATGTCTTGTATACATGCATTAACTGCGCATAGATCATGTAGCAGTCGCCACGCTCCCGATTTTTTCTTTATCACGAAAATGGGGGTGTTCCAGGGACTTGTAGAGGGCTCGATGTGTCCTGCGTCAAGTTCTCGTTGTACCAATTGTCGAACAGCCGCCCCCTTTTCCTCTGTCAATGGCCACTGCTCTACCCACACTGGCTTATCTGTCAACCAGGTGAGTTTTAATGGGCGGACACAGGCAGTGGCCATTATGATAAATTTGTACGCAGCACTATATTCATCTTCTGCAAGAAACATCGTCCCAAGATGACAATGGGTAACTCAGCAATGGCGGGGTTACACCATGCTACCCTAGCTTGTCCGGATTCCGGATCCTTCAACATAATTTGCATTGGGTTCCTGCTTTGATGTGAGGTCTGCATGCCTCCCACGCCTTGCAGCGAACCTCTCGGTTCGAGTGGCCAATCATCTGGCCATAGATGTGATGGGATTACTGTAACGTCCTCTCCTGTATCCAAAAGGGCTCTTAATACGAGGCGTGGTGGTCCCCCCAACTCTGGGAGCCATGGGGTAACTATAATATCTACTTCTGGTCGTGTGGTCATGTTTAGGGTGAGTGCCACATATGGCGAGGCTCTATTCCCAGCGTCCTGTATTGCGCGCTCCCATCTCCCCAAGGCAGCTGAGTTGGAAACTGCGTTATTGGAACCGCAGGCGACTGTGCTGGTCCCGGGGAAGGAAAGACTCCCTGTACCACACATTGCGCTGCTGTCGTCGGGCCTGTTGAGCTGATCACTGGGGCAGGTGGGGATGGCACGGCCCCCTGCCATCCCCTCTTCTCGTTTCCCCAGCCCGGTCTCCTTTGCTGACTCCCCACTTTGCACTGTCGAGCTCTGTGGCCTAGTCGCCCGCAGCGCCAGCATCGTAGGTCTCTCTCTCCTTCCCCTGTTCCAGGGGTGTTTGTTTTTGAAGGGCATTGTCGCGCCATGTGTCCTTGCCCCCCACACTTATGGCACGTAAGTAAGTCGTGCATCTCGACAGGCCGCATGGACCGCAGCCACTACCGGTTGCATACTTTGCATCTGTTCCTGTTCCAGCACGTAACGAATCATCTGTGAAAGCGTGGTCCCTATGGGTAACTGTCTTAGCAACACTGCGGTTTGTGGGTTTGCTTGCGTACGTGCACAGTCAAGCAATATCGCCTCCTTAGCTTGCTCGGGAAGTCGAGCAACCTTGAGCGCCGCTTGCAGCCGGTCTAAAAACTTTGTGAAGGGCTCACTTAACGATTGCCATATTTGGACCCATGGAGGCTCCCTTTTATCAAGAGCCGTAACGATGCATATCGCTTCTTGGGCAGCATTCGAAGATGCAGCAAAATCGCGCCCCCGCATTCGCTGAGCCTGTGCCTGAGGAGTTGCGAACTGCCCTTCACCCATCAGCTGCTCTAAAGTCACTCCTGCCATGGGATGGCCGGCCTGTTGCGCCTCGATAACAATTTGGGTGCACCGATTCCTCCACTCCTCCCTAAACAATACCATCATCGAGGGGGTCAATACGGCCCGCATCAACTGAATGATATCAAAAGGTGCAAGCGGCGTTGCAAAAACACAGTCTAGTAGGACTTGGGTCTCTGGGGAGTTTAATCCATGACTTTTCACTGTTGTGGCCAATTCTTTCACCAACTTCGTATCTAACGGTTGCCACTCATATCCCCCGCCTGCAGCTGCTCGGATGGGAAATGCTTGAATCGGAGGGGCCTGGAATCGCACTCCTTCCAAGACACAATTTTTTGCAATCATCCGCCAATCCGTCCCATTTGCCCTCTCTTTCGGCTTTTCCCCTGGCATTAGACTTTAAGCATTCGCCACCACCCCTCTCAATCGGCTGATCAATGCCTCGAGTTCCCTTGAAACCTCGTTAGTCTGGAATCCCACTCCCTTTTTTAAAGATTCGCCCCTCTTTGGTAATGATCTCGGAAGCGGGGGCGGATGAGCAACAGTCGAGGATTCCTCGTTGCCCCTTTCGTCCTCACTGCTATCAGAGCTCATGGGATAATCGTGTACAGGCTCCCTCCACTGTGAGGGAATACCAGTTCGCTTTCCCACTGCCCAAGGGGTAGGGGGTCCCTCTGGTGGCTCAGGTATCACTGGCAGTGCCGGGGGAGCCCTACCACCCCCCTTAGATGTCGTCATGACGCCGGTTCTCCTTGTTCCTCAGATCTTTTCCTGCGCTCCGCTCTCTGTGTGTCCAGTACCCGTCGATCACTGGGATTCAACAGGGCGTCCTCAGAAGGTGATGGTGCCTTCCCCTCCTTTTCTCCTTCCTGCCATCTTCCTTCACGTAATTCGCGATACCGCTGGGATCCCACATCGGCCCCCGGGACCCAATCCAGCAACCTATCAGTCAGCTCCCTTTCCACACATTGTTGCAACTCGCCCCAGGGGTATCGAGGAAGTGGCGGATCCGCCGGTGCAGGGGGCACCGAAGGTTCCGTGGGCGACTGCTCTAGACTCCCCGCTCGTAACGGGAACACCTTTCCTGACTCCTTTGTTCCCGTTGCGTCATAGCCTCCTTGCGCCTCCCCTTCCTCCGTTGGCTCAGCCCCCAGTAACGACAGTTCCGTCTGTGTCCCACAGGCCACTCCTTCCCAGCCAGCCTGTGTCCCCTCCGAAACTAAACCCGTTGGCTTTTTGTTCCCAGGAGATTCATGCCCCATCAGCGCGCTACGTGCGGCAAGCCAGCACCGCTTTGCTGCAAACCCCTTCTTGAGCACCCTTTCTACTGTTCCCCAGGCGCGAAGCCAGTCACTGGCTCCTCCAACATTATTTATGATCGCTTCTGTCAGCTCGTTGCGTATTTTTCCCCAATTTGAGGTGTCGAAAACTTCTGTGGGAGTGCCAAGCACTCCCCGGCGTAGCATCCATTGGATGCAGTCGCCCGTGGGCCTTTTCCTTATCACCCTATCCTCGCCCACCTCCGTTGCTACCAGCTTTAATACCTTTACGAGTTCCGCGAGCTCCATCGCTGCTGCCTGCAGCCGATCACGTCGGGGTCACCACTATGTAGCGTTCGTTACATATCAAGGTTATACCGGCGGATCTCCAGCCGACCCGGGCTGGGGAAGGAACAGTCAGCACACGCAGTGTGGGTGTTCAAGTCCCCCGTTTATTGCGCAGTAGTTTACCTTTATACTCCCAGCAGTAGGCGTGTCATGTTATAAGGGGCGGAGACAAGGGAGGGTCTACCTTTCACTCTTTCCGTACAGCGCGTGATCTTGCGGTCGCCAGCCCTTATCTTACTACACCAGTCAAGGACTTTTCAGCTTCCCATGCTCTGCCAGGTGCACAAGAAGCTGGGAGGGGACACAGTTGGGACAGCTGACCCCAACTGACCAAAGGGCTATTCCATACCATATGACATCATGCTCAGCGTATAAAGCTGGGGGAAGAAGAAGGAAGGGAGGGACGTCTGGAGTGATGGCATTTGTCTTCCCAAGTAACCGTTATGCATGATGGAGCCCCGCTTTCCTGGAGATGGCTGAACACCTGCCTGCCGATGGGAAGCAGTGAATGAATTCTTTGCTTTGCTTTGCTTGCGCGTGCGGCTTTTGCTTTACCTATTAAACTGTCTTTATCTCAACCCATGAGTTTTCTCACTTTTACTCTTCTGATTCTCTCCCCCATCCCACCGGTGGGGGGGAGTGAGCGAGCGGCTGTGTGGTGCTTAGTTGCTGGCTGGGGTTAAACCACGACAGTTCTGAATATGGTTCTGATGTAATTCTGCCTTCAGACCATAGAGTTTGCTGTCTATATACTTAGCCATATAGACTGAAATACTGGTTTCTTTTTCCTACTGTGTTCTTATTAAATCAGCCTTTAACAGATAGTCATGCTTCCTTTTGATTAGCGCTCTATCTTAAACTCAGTTTGTCCTGCCATTTCATCTCTAGATAGGCTTAGTAGCTAAATGGGTTATTTACTTTTACCGATATTTCACACAGGACACAGTTGCATGACCCTTTGCCCATACACAAATTGTTAGATAAAGTCACAGAAATCTTTTGTTCACAAGAGTAGAGAGTGTTCAAAGATAAATCAAAAAGTGAATCAGATTATCCAACAAAAAGCTTATTTGTATAGCAAAGCCAAACAACACAACCCTGTTAAAAAAAAATATACCTGAACAAAAGATTCCACTGACCTTAAGGATTTGGTCTAGGCTATGCAACTCTGCTTATGATAGAAATTCATAGAAAAAAACTCATACAGATCATCTTCCTCCCATAGTGCCATCTTGAAAGTGGATTACATCAATGACTAAGAAACTACCCGTTGCTCAGTTTCAGTACAAATATCTCGCATGCTCACAATAATGATTAGAATAAGCCTGCTTTAACATTCCTCAGGGCATCTTTGTGATAGCAGCACAAACCTTGTTCACCCTTCCTTGTAATTTCCAGTCTCCGCATGTCCCAAACTAGTAATTGTTTTCATTAAGGGTTTTAGTCAGAGGAACACAAACCATGCTGTGTGTCAGCCGCCTACATGACTGTGTGTTGCGGTTTAACCCCAGCCGGCAACTAAGCACCACGCAGCCGCTCGCTCACTCCTCCCCACCGGTGGGATGGGGGAGAGAATCAGAAGGGTAAAAGGGAGAAAACTCGTGGGTTGAGATAAGAACAGTTTAATAATTGAAGTAAAATAAAATAGAATAGTAGTAAAGCAAAAGCCGCGCGCGCACAAGCAAAGCAAAGCAAAGCAAAGCAAAGCAAGGTATTTGTTCGCTACTTCCCATTGGCAGGCAGGTGTTCAGCCATCTCCAGGAAGACAGGGCTCCATCATGCATAACGGTTACTTGGGAAGACAAACGCCATCCATCGCACCGAACTTCCCCCCCTTCCTCCTTCTTCCCCCAGCTTATATACTGAGCATGACGTCATATGGTATGGAATAGCCCTTTGACCAGTCTGGGTCAGCTGTCCCAACTGTGCTCCCTCCCAGCTTCTTGTGCACCCGGCAGAGCATGGGAAGCTGAAAAGTCCTTGACTAGTGTAAGCACTACTCAGCAAGAACCAAAACATCAGTGTGTTATCAACATTATTCTCATACTAAATCCAAAACACAGCACCAAACCAGCTACTAAGAAGAAAATTAACTCTATCCCAGCTGAAACCAGGTCACTGTGCTCACAGATACCCAGTACATACCATAGTCTTAGTGGATATTCTTGCAATCTTGATAAAAATTATTTTGCGCATGAGCATATGCAAGCCTCTCAGCCTGCAAACCCCAACAGCATCACTGCCTTTGTGTTAAGCAGGTCCTGGTGCTCCTATAGAGTCTGTTGATGTCCGTGCTTAAAGGTCTCACTGGAGCTCTGGCACCAATGGTTCAGATCCTGACCGTGCAAGGGCTGAGAACAGTCCAGCCACGTGAGTACGGGCCACACTCAAGGTTAGTGATCTCTGCTGTTACGCCACTAACTACAGTGGTGTAGTCATACTGTAACTACATCCACAACTGCATTGTGCTAGTGTAAAAAGTTTTCCTAATAAAACAGTGTTGTGCTGGTAATAATGACAGCAATGCCGCTGTTGAAACTACATGCAGGACAGTCTCTAGCTCTCCTTACAGCACTGAGCAACCTCAAGTCTTCCAGCCCTCTCATACCTCAGCTGCCTCTGGTGTAAATGATGCAGTGAAAGCTGGACAAGTTAATCAGAAGTTTTACTGGCCTGAGAGATGTGTTGTGAGGTTTCAGCGCCGTGAATAAATGTTCTGAAGGGCATACAAGATGAAAAGTCATACGTTAACATGCTACAAACTGAGAGCCATGTGGCTGGAAAAATTGACACATGCAAAATACTGTCAGCCCTTTAAAACTTACTGAAGTCTGCTGTGTCCCGCAGCTGTGCAGTCCAGCCCTCGTGGCCACAATCCCAGTTCTCTTTCTCAGAAGGAAACGTTTCTAACCTCTAGGGGTTGCAAAAGCCACCGAGTAACGCTGAGCCACACACAGAAGGGTGCTGCCTGCCTTAGCCTAGAGCCAGGGAGGAGAGAAGGTGTGCTCATCAGCAAAACCTTCTCAGGGAGAAAGAGAGGAGACTCCTCCTCTCGCCCCACTACCTGGGGCTGTTTTCACACCACTGCAGCTCCACCAGCCTGGGCAGGGGCTGGCCAGATACGACCCTGCCAGGCCAGTACAGCACTGCCCCACAAATCAGGATCTGAAGTCGACTCCTTTTTCTGCCTCCCCGGTACGAGGGGAGGGCTAGTGGCATGAGCAGGGCAGGGAGGAGAAAGCCACAGGACTGGGGGGCTTGAGCAGTGGCAGGGAAGGAGGGGAACTGCATGTTACCTGGGTTTGACTGTGGATTGGGATCAGTAATCTTAGTGAAAAATTTTCTGTCCTGAGGGAATATATCATTTATTCACACTGCGTGGGAACTAGGAGATACCAGGCTGCTGCCCCTCACTCGCAGGAGGGCAAGAGAGCAGGGGGAGGAAATCGATGTGACCAGACACAACATGGAAGGACCTCATGTGGTCCAGCCCCAGCCCACGACTGCTACGCCTCGGTACCAGGGGCCAGATCCATCCCGCCACCCACGCTGCCCAGCAGCCTCCTGCAGGAGCTCTCGGTCATGCTGAGAAGTCTGCCTGAGAAGGAGAGTGGAGGAGATCTGGGCAGCAGGCATGTACCTATGCTGGGCAATGCAGTGTCGTGCAGAAATATTTAACGTGGCTATATTTTTTCTGAGACCAAAGCTTTTATCTCTAGGTGGCACCTCACTAGGTCAGTCGGAGGTATCAATCATTTGGGCATGGCTTGGGTATAAAGATGGCTTACATCACACAATGCAAACATGCCCTGCATCACTGTTTCCAGCCTTTTTTTGCTGAGGAGCCATATGCTTTCTCATATAGCATTGCTACAGTGATTTTCATTTACGACCCAATAAAATCTAGGCTCAGCTTTGACAGTTATTTTATTACCTCTATTTTCCCTGTTCTGTTTGCTTGCTCATATAAACAGAAATGTGTGCAGATTTCTTTTTAAGTTTTTCACTTCTTTCAGGAACCATTTTCTGATGCATTAAAGAACTCAGCTGAGAAACACTGCCCTAAACTACAAGACATGCATAGCCCTTTTCAAAGCTATTGAATGTTCAAGACTTCTTTTTTTTTTTTTTAATCTATCAAAAATCTCAAGTGAGTGGACTCCAATGGTATTGAATTTTGTTTAAAAATAATAATAATACATTCCAGTAGCTTCAGTTCAAGCAGCAAAACTGTGAGTCCCATTTCAAGCATTCAGAAAGAAAATATGACCTAACTGCATTAAAATTTGCCTTAAAAATATTTCCTCTTAGGCTATTTTAGTTCAGAAAGAGGGGTGGTGTGGGTTTTTTTTGTTAATGCCTGAGTCATCAAAGCCTGTAAACGTGACAAAAGACTAACAACAGCAGCGCTCTAAGACAGGACTGATACAAAAATTCACGGATGCTTCTCCTCACAGACCGAATCTCCCCAAGGGAGAAACGGAGTATTCGGAGAGTCCCTGAAACGAAACTCAATAGCAACGAAGTTACTATTAAGCAGGTATCCTTTATTGCAGCGCTGGGCAGCACTGGGGATTCTCCACCATAAGTGCTCCCCCGATTTGGTAGACTTTCAGAGATTATATACTATAAAATCCTACATATTCACAGGATTTCCGAGAACTCATTTACATAAACATGAGATTTCCTGGAACTCATTAACATATGCAAATGTCCGATCCGCATGCGCAGTCGTCTCCCGTGGTGGTCTTTGGGGGTCTTCAGATGAAGGCTCGTAGTCTTCTTCACTGTGTTCGCTGATTGACCTTTGCTTCTGCGCAAACTCAGTCCTAGGATCACGTAAACAGTGTCCTTCAAGGCTGCTGTTGTCATTCTGTTGTGACTTCCCATCTTCCGTGCATTTGTTCTCCCAGGGCCGAGTTGTCTGAGATGGGATTATCCCGGAGCCCCCTTATCTTACAACCATTCTAACTACTCTCTAAATCACAAAGGCCTTTCTTTTGTTTAGTTAAGTGACTAAGGTATTTACAATATCCTCCTTGCCCCTAGGCTTTAATTCTTTCAGGAGGCATTTTGAGGCAGTGGCTTTTGTCTATCTTGGCATTAACCCTTTCAGGACCTCCTGCGGCGAAACAGCCGTTCCTCTCTGCAGAGCTTTCAAGGGAGAGGAGGAGGAAAAGCAACTTTGTAAACACAAAACAAAAGGGCTGTTCACTGTTTAATGAGAGCTTGATCACTAAAGGCAGAGAGCAGGTTTTCTTTTGGAGTGCAGGGAGCCAGTGCAACCTAGTCCAGAATGAGAAACTAGTCTCATTTACAGAGTGCGATGCTGCCTAGCATTAAGCGCCCATTACTAGTAACACCAGCGAGAACTGAAGCAGGTCCACTTGCTCAGGGCAGAAGTGATATGTAGCATTTCTTCCCTCTCCAGCGAAGCACACACCCTGCCTCCCTGCAGCCTTTTGCAAATAGGCGTTACTGTTCGAGAAAAACAGCACTCCTCTGCAAGAGGATGTACTCACACGAGCCTGCGTCTGAATCCCTATACTCTTTAACTTTCCCCCCACTCCATCCAATTTTACCCACATTTGCAAGAACACTGATTAATTCTGGAGCCATAATTCAGCACGCGCTGACTTTGGCTTTTCAAGGATGTTGAGAATTCATCGCTCCAGTGGGAGCAGCGGATGTCTCGTGTGTCACTGAATCATAAAAATCATGACTGGAAAGAACCTTGAAAAGTCGTTCAAGTTCATTCAGCCCATCCTGGGAAGGATCAACTACACAAAGATCAACTATACAAACCACTCCTGGCAAATGTTCAATTTAATCAGTTCTTACAAACCTCCAGTGATGGAGATGTCACAACCTTCCTCTGTATTCAGAGCATCCCTATGTAAATATCCTTATACATCCTCATTAGTTTCAACTGGAGTACCCACAAATAGATGCCACCAAAAATAATAGCGTTAAGGTGTGCTACTCAAGAATGCCCACCATGTCCTCATCCTGTTCCTGCTAAAGATTTACTGTTCATCTTCAAGATGAAAGATTTACTGTTCATAAGCTTCCCTGCAGAACATGAACCTTAGGTACCATTTGGTACCTTAGGTACATCATTCTACCATAATTTTCTTTTTCTTTTGTGGCAAAACTAGTTTAAAAGGTCCTCTTCTTTTACATGACAGCCATTTGTTTCTGTCCCCAGATCACAATTTACCATTCTCTCAGTTGTGCTAATACACCTGTAGGGACAAAATGAAAAGCAGCACGTGGAAATGGTCTGGATTAAAAGAAAAATCAGCCATTTTTGCTCTCCCTCTGTCCCAAATGACCCCAGTTCATTGAAGAGATTTGATTTACAACAGGACCTCACAAATTGTTGAATTGGCACAACAAGGAACAAATGAACTCAAGCACAGAGATTTACATGAGCCTGGCATGGACAGGCTGGGAAGGAACTCCTTAAATTCACTTCTTTATCCTTCAGATCCTCCCTAGGCAGCAGTAGCATGGTCATAAAATTGGCACTACTGAGGCCAGACTGACTAGAACCAGAACATTTGGGCAATGCTGGGTGAAATTTTATTATTCATAGTCTCAAAGGCACACAGGTGGGAATTCCTTTTCCCGATCCTGAAAGGACATGTTGCACTGCCCACGAGCTGTCTACCTACAAGAACTGCAAGAACTACCTACATTAACATCTAACAGCCCTGAATTTATTCTTCTGAAATGCTTATCTATAATTCAGTCATCTCCAATTGCTTTATACAGTTTGGAAATGCATCTAATCAGATGGCACAGACAACTGTGCTGGGGCCAGATGAATTTTTTAATGTAATTGATCATAGCACTGTACTCTGCAGAGTCACAAGGGGCCAGATGTCTTCCCTCTCCCGATAGGAGAGGGAAGGAGGCAGAAAGGAGCTCAAAAGCAGCCTTTCCTGCCCTCCCTTCAAAGAACATTTGAGCTGAATTTATTGAACCTACACCTCTATCCTTGTACAAAAATGCAATGGGATATTTAATAGCAGCAAATGGTGGTTCTGGAGGTGATTAATGTTCAACATCCTATATTTTTTTCCCTGATTCTGTGTTTTTAGCCCTTGCACCTAGAGCATTAACTAATAGCATTAGGAACGTAGACAGCTGGGAAAGTGTGGGAATAAATGAGATAGTGTTTTACTTTGACAACATGCAGCTGTGCCCTTGAGGCTTGTTACAAACAGGTTCACAGGAATGCAGCTGTGGCCTTGAGGCTTGTTACAAACAAGTTTGTGAAACTTAGAGGCAGAAAAATAAGGATGAGATTGGATACATCCCTGAAAGAGGAATTCGCGTGCACCAGCTTGAAGAACCAATAAGTAACGCTGAAGAGACGCGTGGACAAAAGACAGTAGCCAATGAAATGGGTTTTGCTTGCTCGTGAACACTAGATCATATTATAAAAGGGATAGATTGTAAAAATAAAGTGTTATTATCATCGCCATTGTCATTGTCGTTGTCGTTGTCGTCGTCTTCTTCACTTGTCTTCGCCTAAACTCATACGCGGAGTCCGTGTTTAATTGCCACAAATGGTGACCCCGACGTGATTCGGTCCTACGACGTGATTCAATCCTACGACGTGATTCGGTCCTAAGAACCGTGGACGAGAGAGCGGCCGGTGGCAAGCCCAGCTGAACTTTATTGCAGCGGACCAGATTGCTGCTTGTCCGGACAATTAATCGCCTCGGGAAAAAGAGGCGAGCAGCTGGGGATGGGAAAATGGAGGTGCAAATGTCCTCGGAAGAAAAATCTATTTTGCGTATATTTTTGCGAATCCTTGCAAAAAGGGGCATAAATTATGATGAAGGAAAGGTTCGGTTGTTGTTAACTTGGCTGCGAAAAAACGGGCAACAAGCAAACGCAGTGACCGCGTTCCAGGTGGAGACTTGGGAGGAAGCAGGAAAAGTGTTATGGGAAGCGGCCACCAGGGGGGACAGTAATGCCACAAGTGTTTTGACGACGTGGCGTTTACTGAAAGACTCTTTAGAACAATTAGAGTCAGACCGAAAGGCTGCAGCTTCTGCTGCCACTCCGGAGCTAACCCCGCAGGGCACGCCAGAAACACCGACATCGGGTTCGTCCTCCGACATGCCCTTGCTCGCGGGTGCTCAGGCTGCACAACCCTCCACCCCCCCCGCGCCGCCGCTACCCTCTGCGCCGCTTTCTCCTTCACCTGCTCCTATGGCTTCAACACCTCTGCTAGACCTCCCGATCCCTGCAACCAGTACTCCACTTCCCCGCCCACCCCCGGCCCCTGCTGCGTCGGCACTCTTACTGCCTTTCTCTGCTGCTTCTAATGCCGATACTCCACAAACCCATAATCAATTGCCGCCCGAGGAATGGGGGGCATAAGCCGCTGCTGCGAGGTGGCAAAAGATTAGACACCAAGCATTGCAAGCGGGAGGTACATCTTTTTGTTCAGCGGTAGCGTGTCCCGTCATACGCAGCAATGCAAATGTCCCCGATGAGCATGAACCTTTTGGCTATAATGTTTTAAAAGATCTACGACAAACAGTTGCTGCGCATGGACCGGGTTCTCCTTTTACACAATCCCTGCTATGGGGAATATTTACAAATGAAATAGTACCATTTGATATATGCACGCTTACTAATCTTATATTGACCCCAACGCAAAAGGTGATCTTTGAAAGCACCTGGCGTACCGCCTGCCAAAACGCCACAATTATCAATATGCAGCGACAACAAGGCGACCCTTTACAAGGGGCAGAACTCCCACAGCTTATGGGGGATCCGCCGCTAAATCACCCAACGTTACAGGCACGATTACGACCAGAGATATTAGCACAAGGCAGAGACCTTGCTTTACAGGCATTACTAAGAGTGCCGGATGTGGGAAGAGCGACAACATCATTTACATTACTAAAGCAAGGGACAGGAGAGGGATATATCTCATTCTCAGATCGTCTTAAAGAGGCTTTGGAAAAACAAGTCGAAAATGCAGAAGCAAGAGAGGTCCTACTCCTAAAATTAGCCTTTGAAAATGCAAATACGGACTGTAAAAAAGTGCTTTTGCCTCTAAAAAATCCCTCCTTAATGGACATGATAGAAGCTACCCAGAAGGTGGGGTCAGTGTCCCATAATATGGAAACATTAGCTACAGCTTTTGCCGCCGCAATGAAAGTACAGAAATCACGTTTCTTCTGTGGTAAAACTGGACATTTTAAAAGAGATTGCCCACAATTGAGAAGGGGAGGAAAACCGAGCGCACCAAGCGCACCCGGACTATGTCCAAAATGTAAAAAAGGAAGGCATTTCGCGAACCAATGTCGATCGAAATATGACGTAGATGGCAAACCATCATTACCGAGATCAGGAAACTCGCGAGGGAGCGCGAAAGCGGAGCGCACTCAGACAGCAAATACGCCGTTACAAGCCTTTCCGATTGTCTCCGAGCCAGCACCACCGGCAGTGCTGGACTGGATGTTTCCACAGACACCACAATTCTAATTACGGACCGAGCAGTGCATAAAGTACCGCTACAAGCCAAGGGACCAATCGGAAATGGACTAAGTGCTCTGCTATTAGGTCGCTCCAGTGCCACCCTACAAGGACTATTTGTTTTACCAGGACTTATAGGCGCTGATTATGAGGGACAATTACAAGCGATGCTATGGACTCCCTCACCTCCAGTACAGATTCCCAGAGGAAGCAAAATTGCTCAGTTAATACCATTCAAAGCACAAGTTCGACAGGCTGAGTCAAGAACAAGAGGCACTGCAGGTTTTGGCTCCACAGGCCAGCCAGAAATCTTTTGGACACAACAAATACAGAATGACCGACCATTATTAGTATGCACCTTGTCTCTGCATCATGGAAAACCCCCTCAAATCACAATAAGAGGCATGATCGACACCGGAGCCGACTTTACCATTATCTCTGCTCTTCATTGGCCGCAAACATGGCCACTGGTCTCCGCCCATGGTGCCATAGCAGGTATTGGTGGCTCAACGGTAGCCAAGCAAAGTGCTAATATTGTCCAAATCATTACTCCTGAGGGTCAAGCAGCATCTACAAAACCTTACATAGTGCCGGCTCCGCTAACTTTATGGGGAAGAGATGTACTAAGTGCCTGGGGGACCACTATTACCACCACTACGTCTACTTCTGCTGCACATTTTTAATAGGGGCCACTGAAGAGTGGGCCGAATATCGACCCACACTGAAACTAACCTGGAAAACAGAGGAACCGGTGTGGGTGGACCAGTGGCCCCTGACTACTGAAAAGGCCCAAGTGTTGAAAGATCTAGTGCAGGAACAACTGGAACAAAGACATATAGTACCTACCACTAGCCCTTGGAATACGCCAGTATTTGTTATCAAGAAGAAGAGTGGAAAATGGCGATTACTGCATGACCTCCGGAAGATAAATGAAGTTATGGAGGATATGGGAGCTTTACAGCCTGGGATGCCATCACCAACAATGATTCCTCGCAATTGGAACGTCCTGGTTATGGACCTAAAAGACTGTTTCTTTACCATTCCCCTTGCGAAGGAGGATGCGAAACGCTTTGCCTTCTCTGTGCCAGCAGTCAATCAATCGGAACCCATGCAAAGGTATCATTGGACTGTTTTACCGCAAGGAATGAAAAATAGCCCAACAATTTGTCAACAATATGTAGCCCGTGCTTTGTCGCCAATTCGGATGCAGTATCCACAATTATTGTGTTACCATTACATGGATGACATTTTAATAGCCGGAAGACCGGAAATCGAGTTACAAGCAGTAGAAAAAGAGATACGACGAGCTCTAAACAGATATGGACTTGAAGTAGCCCCTGAAAAGGTACAGAAAACTGAGCCTTGGAAATATCTGGGCTGGAAAATCTTGCAACAAACAATTGAACCCCAATCGATACAGATTAAGCTGAACATCAAAACCCTAAATGACCTACAGAAAGTGTTAGGAACCATCAACTGGGTCTGGCCATATCTTGGACTGACAAATGAACAGCTAGCTTCTCTTTTTGAATTGCTAAAAGGAGATAACAACCTTGCATCTGCATGTCAGTTGACGTCTGACGCACGACAGGCTCCGCAAGAACTCAATCAAGCGATACAAAACCGAAAAGCACACTGTCGCGTAGAAGATCAACCCCTGCAACTTTATATATTCTCCCACAGTTACCAAGCCTTAGGATTGTTAGGCCAATGGGTACCCACACTAACAGATCCATTGGTTGTTTTAGAATGGATTTTTCTGTCATACCAGCCCAAAAAGACAATTGTTACTCAATTAGAAATGCTAGCAGGTATTATCTGTAAAGGGTGAAAGTGTGCGGTCCAATTAACAGGCACGGAAGTACAACATATTTATATACCATTGACAGGGGAATATCTGGAATGGTGCCAAGCAAATAGCCTCCCATTGCAAATAGCATTGGAAAGATTTCCAGGAAAGATAGATATACATTATCCTGCCCACAAACTCATCCAATTACATTCAGAAGTTCTGATCCAGAGAACACCATTATGTCAAAATTATCCCATAGACGGGCCCACTATCTTTACAGATGGCTCTGGAAAAACCGGAAAAGCTGCCCTTGTGCGGTTTGATAACGAACAATGGCAGGAAAAGGTGTATCATATACAAGGATCTCCACAAGTGGTAGAACTCTATGCAGTGGTACAAGTTTTTACTCTATGGACTAACCAGGCTATAAACCTCGTTTCTGACTCTATATGTTTGCAATGTAGTTCGCAGATTAGAAAAAAGCGTGGCTTAAACATGTCCCGAATGAACAGCTGTTTAGCCTGTTTAAACAGTTGTGGCTGTTAATTAAGAATAGGCAGCATCCATATTTTGTGATGCACGTACGAAGTCATACTCAGTTACCTGGGTTCATAACAGAAGGAAATGCTAGGGCTGATCATTTAACAGCACCGGTTTGGTCACAACCTATACCGGAAAAAACACAACAAGCAAGGCTCTCTCATGCCTTTTTTCACCAAAACAAAACGCAAGGGCATTAAAACAACAATTTGATCTCTCGTGGGGAGAGGCAAAGGAAATTTTGCGTGCCTGCCCAGACTGTCAACAGTTTGCATCTATTCAGGCAACAGGGGTTAACCCACGGGGCCTACAGGCACTTCAGCTTTGGCAATCCGACGTCACCCATATAATGGACTTTGGTCGCTTGAAGTATGTCCGTGTTTCTATAGACACTTTTTCTGGAGCTGTATGGGCTACTGCGCACAGTGGGGAAAAAAGTAAAGATGTTATTAGACACTGGCTATCAGCCTTTGCTGCCCTTGGCGTCCCTCACCGCATAAAGACAGATAATGGTCCCAGATATGTTAGTAGTAAATCTACACAATTTCTTAATCGATGGGGAATTCAAAGTAGCACTGGAATTCCTCATTCACCACAAGGCCAAGCCATAGTAGAACACGCACATCGCACTCTAAAATCCATGTTGCAAAAACAAAAAGGGGGAATGCCAGGAGCCACTCCAGCAGACAGACTAAGCAAAGCCGTGTATGTGTTAAACTACCTGAACATGTCTGAAAATAATATTCCTGTTATTATCTCTCATTTTCTGTCTCTTCAATCAAAAGATTTAACAGCCACACCACAGAAGGCCCGAGTTTTTACAAAATCGCTACAAACAGGTAATTGGGAAGGTCCTTTTGATCTACTAACCTGGGGCAGAGGGTATGCTTGTGTCTCAACAGATGTAGGACCTAAGTGGGTACCTGCAAGGTGCGTACGACCGGCTCTTGCATCGGATAACAAGAACGAACAGCAGAAGACACTGAACTCTGAGAAGACTGATGGGGAATGACTTATCAGATAACTGCGAATTAATCCATAAAGCAATCAAAGATTTGAAGTTAGCAAATTACAAGGCAGTGATGGATTTGGTTGGCTGAATCACTTACTAACAAGTTGGGGAATTGGCGGGTGGATAATGTCTCTAATCAAAATGGGTCTTTTGTTGTTACTAATACTTTGCACTATAATAATGATAGTTTCTTGTCTAGTGTCTTGGGTACAGAAAATGCTATAGAATATGATTAAACAAGCTTTTGTGGCAGAAAAACAAAAAGGGGGAATTGTGGGAATAAATGAGATAGTGTTTTACTTTGACAAGATGCAGCTGTGCCCTTGAGGCTTGTTACAAACAGGTTCGCAGGAATGCAGTTGTGGCCTTGAGGCTTGTTACAAACAAGTTTGTGAAACTTAGAGGCAGAAAAATAAGGATGAGATTGGATACATCCCTGAAAGAGGAATTCGCGTGCACCAGCTTGAAGAACCAATAAGCAAAGCTGAAGAGACTCGTGGACACTAGATCACATTATAAAAGGGATAGACTGTAAAATAAAGTGTCTTCGCCTAAACTCATACGTGGAGTCCGTGTTTAATTGCCACATTCTCTCTCATTTTTTTCCTCTTTTCCTTACAATTTATTACTATTATTTCTTTTTTTTAATTTATTAAACTGTTTTTATCTCAACCCACAAGTTTTCTCACTTTTACCCTTCCGATTCTCTCCCCCATCCCACCGGGGCGGGGGCAGGGAGTGAGTGAGCAGCTGTGTAGTGCTTAGTTGCCAGCTGGAGTTAAACCACAACAGCAAGCACTTTTCAAGCACTAGGCCAACAGCATGGTCTTTTTTCCGAAGCATACCACAGACACTCTTCCTTCAATATGTTCTAGCTGCCACAATGATTATATGATACATCAAGATTGGCAGGTACAGTTAAATGTCATACCCCTCAGGCCTACCTTTCAAAAGGAGTTCATACTCTTGATGAATGGCTCCTAATCAGGAAATCACCAGGAAAGCTGTTACAGATATGCATTATGTAGTTTCCTTTTCACTTCTGTTAAATTAAAGCAATATTTTAAATATCCTGAATACAAATTTTGTTTGCTTCTCTTATTACAAGGTCTGAAGGAAAAACAGGAGACGGTCTTATTTCCTTAGCAACAGAGTCAGGTGTGATTTATGCCACTGTGCGTCCCTGCAGCTGTCTCCAAGCAACAAACCAAACTGCAATGCCAACTGTTGTACGCACAATATACAGAGGGGGCTGAGGGAAAACTCTGAAGCCCAAATACCTATCCCTAGCATCAAACAGGAGGCAAGACTGAACAAAAGTGAGATTATCATAGAAATGGAAATCAATCAAATAATCTAAGCATCTCAGTTCACTCTGTGAAGAATAATCTATTTTAAATCAGTCAGCACTTAGATGACAGCTGTAGATGTGTGTTAATACTTTACTGAGGCTTTGCCTTAGCTTACAAAAGTGGTACCACTGCGTCTGCTGTCCCTGAGCTGGCTCATCAGGAGTTCTCATGGAAAATAGAGTAATTGTATAGCAAAAAATATTTTCAGTAATAATTCACTGTTAAAGTAGTTACCAAAATTTGCAAAACTTCATTTGCCATTTCAAAGCTATTTCCTCTTCAGAGACTTGCATCTACAATTGTATTGTGCTGGCAAACACCGCGTTTCTAAATAACAACTGTGAAGCCTTGACAAATGCAATCATGACAGATAGCACTATTTTCCTGAAAAAAATTACTGTTTTAGTTAAGGTGAAATTTGCTTTGGAAGCGGAGGTTTTGCAAATGAAAGCTGTTTATGCATCAGTTTCCTCAAGCCAATGCTTTTTAGGTGCTTTTCAGATGAAAGAACCAATACCTGTGGGTTACAAAAAGCAAGAAAGCACTCCCTCGTGTCAACGTTTCATTCCAACCTGTAATTTACTCTTACCGGAAAAAGAAAAGAAAAGAAAAGAAAAAGAAAAAGAAAAAGAAAAAGAAAAAGAAAAAGAAAAAAAAAGAAAAGAAAAGAAAAGAAAAAAAAAGAAAAAAAAAGAAAAAAAAAAAAAAGAAAAGAAAAGAAAAGAGAAAAGAAAAGAAAAGTTGGAAGGGACCTACAATGATCATCTAGTCCAACTGCCTGACCACTTCAGGGCTGACCAAAAGTTAAAGTATGTTATTAAGGGCATCGTCCAAATGCCTCTTAAACACTGACAGGCATGGGGCATCAACCACCTCTCTAGGAAGCCTGATCCAGTGTTTGACCACCCCCTCAGTAAAGAAATGTTTCCTAATGTCAAGTCTGAACCTCCCCTGACGCAGCTTTGACCCATTCCCACGCGTCCTGTCACTGGATGCCAGGGAGAAGAGATCAGCACCTCCCTCTCCACTTCCCCTCCTTTCCGGCAGCTGTAGAGAGCAATGACGTCACACCTCAGCCTCCTTCTCTCCAAACTAGACAACCCCAGAGTCCTCAGCTGCTCCTCATAGGACATGCCTTCCAGCCCTTTCACCAGCTTTGTTGCCCTCCTCTGGGCACATTCAAGGACCTTAACAGCCTTCTTAAATTGTGAGGCCCAGAACTGCATGCAGTACTCAAGGTGAGGCTGCAGCAATGCTAAATACAGTGGGATAATCACCTCTTTTGACCGGCTGGATATACCGTGTTTGATGCACCCCGGGATGTGGTTTTCCCTCTTGGCTGCCAGGGCACACTGCTGGCTCATATTGAGCCTACTGTCAACCAGCACCCCCAGATCCCTTTCTGCAGGGCTGCTCTCCAGCCACTCCTCTCCCAATCTATACTTGTGTCCGGCATTACTCCATCCCAGGTGCAGAATCTAGCATTTGTTCTTGTTAAATTTCATGCCATTGATGATTGCCCAATGCTCCAATCTATCTAGATCCCTCTGCAAGGCCTCTTGTCCCTCAAGACAGTCAACAGCACCTGCCAGTTTAGTATCATTGGCAAACTTGCTAAGGGTGCATTCAACTCCTGCATCCAGATCAGTGATAAAAATATTGAACAGAACTGGCCCTAGCATTGAGCCCTGAGGAACACTGCTGGTGACCGGTTGCCAGCCAGATGTAGCCCCATTCACTACAAGCCTTTGAGCCCTGCCCTTCAGCCAGTTCTTCACCCAGCACACCGTGTACCTACTCATCCCACAGTTGGACAACTTGCCCAGAAGGATGCTGTGAGGGACAGTATCAAAAGCCTTACTAAAATCCAGAAAAGCTACATCCACCGCCTTCCCTTCATCCACTAGGTGGGTGACCTTATCATAGAAGGATATCAAATTGGTTAGACAGAACTTTCCCTTTGTGAACTCATGTTGACTGTGCCCGATGATTGCTTTGTCCTTTAAATGCCTTTCAGTAGCACCCAGCATGATCTTCTCCATAATTTTTCCAGGTACTGAGGTTAGACTAACAGGTCTGTAGTTTCCTGGGTCTTCCCTCACACCCTTCTTGTAAATTGGAATAGCATTGGCTAGCTTCCAGTCAGTGGGGACCTCCCCAGACTCCCAAGACCTTTGGTAGATGATCGAGAGGGGTCCTGCTGTGACATCCGCTAGCTCCTTCAGTACTCTGGGGTGAATCCCATCAGGCCCCATGGCCTTATGGACATTCAGTTGATCCAACTGGTCCCTTACAATTTTAGTGTCCACAAATGGAAAGTCACTGTTCCCGCAGTCATGGTCCTCTGACTCAGAGGACCGTGCAGCCCAAGGTCTATCAGTATTATTAAAGAATGAGGCAAAAAACATTTTTTTCTCCCTATTTGTCAGGTGACCATGTTCAACAAGTATCGACCTATTGTTTTCTTTAGACCTCCTCTTGCTATTAATATACTTTAAAAAAGCCCTTCTTGTTATCTGAAACAACACTGGCCAGTTTCAACTCTAATTGAGCTTTGGCCTTTTGTGTCTTCTCCCTGCATACTCGAACCACAGCTCTGTAATCTTCCTCAGAAGCCTGACCTCACTTCCAGAGATTGTGTAATTTCTTTTTCCTCTTGAGCTCCATGAGGAGTTCCCTGTTCAGCCAAGCTGGTCTTCTGCCCCACTTCCTTGGCTTACGACACAGTGGAATTGCCTGCTCCTGTGCTTCTAAAAGGTGGTTCTTAAAAACTGACCAGCACTTGTGGACTCCCAAGGCCTCAAAAACAGATTCCCAGGGGACACTGCTAAGTAGCTCCCTGAATAGCTTAAAGTTTGCTCTCCTGAAGTCCAGAGTAGCAACTCTGCTGTCCTTTTTTCTTATGACCCTGAAAATTTTAAACTCAACCATTTTGTGATCACTGTGGCCAAGACAGCCACCTACCATCACATCTCCCACAAGTCCATCTCTAGTCACAAATAGCAAGTCTAGGAGGGCATCTTTCCTAGTTGGTTCACTGAGTACCTGTGACAAGAAGTTATCTCCTACAAACTTCAAGAATTTCCAAGACCTGCTCATCACAGCAGTATGATATTCCCAGTTGATGTCTGGGAAGTTGAAATCTCCAATAAGGACAAGGGCTACCGATCCTGAAATTTCTCCTAATTGCCTATAGAATAACTCATCAGTGCTTATATCCTGGCAGTAGACACCCACTACATCATCTCCTCTGTTTTCCATCCCCCTAATCCTCACCCAGAGGCTCTCAACCACATCATCACTAACTGTAAGGGCTGTACAGTCAAAACTCTCCCTTACATATAGTGCAACACCTCCACCTTGCCTGCCTATCCCTCCTGAACAGTTAATGATGTTAGATAAAAATCCATGGCAGGCAGGGCAAAGAACAAAGCAACTTCCATTTAAGTGTTTTAAGAAAAAAGAAAAAAAGTAATGAAAGCAAGATGGGCACCCATTTACTGAACAGTTTTTTTCTACCTCATTAGTAACAGCCTTTTTAGTCATTTACTGCTCTATATCTGGGAAAAGGCAAGACGAGGTACTACATGAAGTATTTTTATTACAATGATGAACTGGTTCCCAGGCCAGCAGTAGCCAAAGCAGCACACCAAGCTATATATAAGGGATAAACACGTGAGTCAACAGGGCCAGATAACTTTTTCATAAGTCATGAAATAAATTTACTGAGGAAGATTCTAAACAATTGATTTTCTATGGAAAATAAATTTTAGAAGAGGCCAGAGAAAATACCTGATTGTGGGAATAAATGAGATAGTGTTTTACTTTGACGAGATGCAGCTGTGCCCTTGAGGCTTGTTACAAACAGGTTCACAGGAATGCAGCTGTGGCCTTGAGGCTTGTTACAAACAAGTTTGTGAAACTTAGAGGCAGAAAAATAAGGATGAGATTGGATACATCCCTGAAAGAGGAATTCGCGTGCACCAGCTTGAAGAACCAATAAGTAACGCTGAAGAGACGCGTGGACAAAAGACAGTAGCCAATGAAATGGGTTTTGCTTGCTCGTGAACACTAGATCATATTATAAAAGGGATAGATTGTAAAAATAAAGTGTCTTCGCTTGTCTTCGCCTAAACTCATATGCGGAGTCCGTGTCTCATTCCCTTCATCTTGCGGTCCATCCACTTGAGAGGTGTGGGAAGAGAGATTACCAGTGAAGAGTGAGGCAAAAAAGTTGTTGAGTACCTCAGCCTTCTCCTCGTCCATTGTTACCAGTTTGCCAGTTGTGTTCATCAGGGGGTACACTTTCTTTGACCTTCCTTTTCTGGCTGGACATACATACCTATAGAAGCCCTTCTTATTATTCTTTGCATCCCTTACCACATTCAGCTCCAGCTGTGCCTTGGCCTTCCTGACCCCATCCCTACACAACCAGGAAACGTCCCTATACTCTTCCCAGGATACCTGTCCCTGCTTCCACTGCCTGCGCATTTCCTTCTTGCCGTTTAGTTTGACCAGCAAGTCTTGACTCATCCATGCCAATCTCTTGCCATCCTTTCCTGATTTCTTACACCTGGGGATCAAGAGCCGTTGCACTCTATGGAAAGCGTCCTTAAAGATCTACCAGCTCTGTTCTGTTTCCCAGGGGTCCTATTGACTAACTCCTTGAACAGCTGGAAGTTTGCTTTCCTAAAATTCAGGGTCCTGACTTTACTCTTCGTCTGTCACATATCCCTCAGGACTGCTAACTCCACCAGTGCATGATCACTGCAGTCCAGGCTGAACAGGGAACTCCTCTTGGAACTCAGGAGGAAAAATAAATTGTATGATCTCTGGAAGCAAGGTCAGGCTCGCTTGCAGGAAGATTACAGAGCTGTGGTTCAAATATGCAGGGAGAAGACACGAAAGACCAAAGCTCAATTAGAGTTGAAACTGGCCAGTGTTGTTTCAGACAACAAGAAAGGCTTTTTTAAGTACATGAATAACAAGAGGAGGTCCAAGGAAAGCATTGAACCAATAATTGTTGAAGATGGTCACCTGACAAATAGGGATGAAGAAAAAGCAGAGGCATTCAATGGTTTTTTTGCCTCATTCTTTAATAATACTGATAGACCTTGGGCTGCACGGTCCTCTGAGTCAGAGGACCACGACTGCGGTGACTTTTCATTTGTGGACTCTGAAATTGTAAGGGACCAGTTGGATCAGCTGAATGTCCATAAGGCCATGGGGCCTGATGGGATTCATTCCAGAGTACTGAAGGAGCTAGCGGATGTTACGGCAGGACCCCTCTCGGTCATCTACCAAAGGTCTTGGGAGTCTGGGGAGGTCCCCACTGACTGGAAGCTAGCCAATGCTATTCCAATTTACAAGAAGGGTGTGAGGGAAGACCCAGGAAACTACAGACCTGTTAGTCTAACCTCAGTACCTGGAAAAATTATGGAGAAGATCATGCTGGGTGCTACTGAAAGGCATTTAAAGGACAATGCAATCATCAGGCACAGTCAACATGAGTTCACAAAGGGAAAGTTCTGTCTAACCAATTTGATATCCTTCTACGATAAGGTCACCCACCTAGTGGATGAAGGGAAGGTGGTGGATGTAGTTTTTCTGGATTTTAGTAAGGCTTTTGATACTGTCCCTCACAGCATCCTTCTGGGCAAGTTGTCCAACTGTGGGATGAGTAGGTACACGGTGTGCTGGGTGAAGAACTGGCTGAAGGGCAGGGCTCAAAGGCTTGTAGTGAATGGGGCTACATCTGGCTGGCAACCGGTCACCAGCAGTGTTCCTCAGGGCTCAAGGCTAGGGCCAGTTCTGTTCAATATTTTTATCACTGATCTGGATGCAGGAGTTGAATGCACTCTTAGCAAGTTTGCTGATGATACTAAACTGGCAGGTGCTGTTGACTGTTTCGAGGGACAAGAGGCCTTGCAGAGGGATCTAGATAGATTGGAGCATTGGGCAATCATCAATGGCATGAAATTTAACAAGAACAAATGCTAGATTCTGCACCTGGGATGGAGTAATGCCGGACACAAGTATAGATTGGGAGAGGAGTGGCTGGAGAGCAGCCCTGCAGAAAGGGATCTGGGGTTGCTGGTTGACAGCAGGCTCAATATGAGCCAGCAGTGTGCCCTGGCAGCCAAGAGGGCAAACCGCATCCTGGGATGCATCAAACACAGCATAACCAGCTGGTCAAAAGAGGTGATTATCCCGCTGTATTTAGCATTGGTGCAGCCTCACCTTGAGCACTGTGTGCAGTTCTGGGCCCCACAATTTAAGACGGATGTTAAGTTCCTTGAATGTGCCCAGAAGAGGGCAACAAAGCTGGTGAAAGGGCTGGAAGGCATGTCCTATGAGGAGCAGCTGAGGACTCTGGGGTTGTCTATTTTAGAGAAAAGGAGGCTGAGGGGTGACCTCATTGCTTTCTACAGCTGCCTGAGGAAGGAAGTGGAGAGGGAGGTGCTGATCTCTTCTCCCTGGTATCCAGTGACAGGACGCGTGGGAATGGGTCAAAGCTGTGTCAGGGGAGGTTCAGACTTGACATTAGGAAACATTTCTTTACTGAGGGGGTGGTCAAACACTGGATCAGGCTTCCTAGAGAGGTGGTCGATGCCCCATGCCTGTCAGTGTTTAAGAGGCATTTGGACAATGCCCTTAACAACATGCTTATCTTTTGGTCAGCCCTGAAGTGTTCAGACAGTTGGACTAGATGATCATTGTAGGTCCCTTCCAACTGAACTATTCTATTCTATATAATTTATTATTTATTCATTTTATCTCACATCTCACTTCAGGCATCATAAAGAATTTACGTTTACCTTGCTCTGCGACTACCACAAAGGAATGCTTTCCCTTGTCACTCTGGCTCTTCTCTAGAAAGAAAAATATAAGCTCACTTTAAAGTAGAAAAACCTGTCACTTGTACAGCATGCTTTACCCTGTATGGAGTTGTGTGGTTTGCCTTTAATATTTGGACGTGAGACACAAACTGTAAGAAAAAAGGCTTTGCAGTGAATTGGACAACTGCAAGTTCTAAATGTATTGAAGATGAAGCCTGTTTCCCCAGGTGAAGTAAGTTTGCCTTCCTTCATCAAAATCACTGTTTCATTTTATTATTTTCACCAGCTGTGAACCTTCCCTAAGTACAAATGCTTTGCTGATGAAGGTCAGCTCATCTCTGCAGTTACAAATGTTATCTTCTGTTTATTCTGGAATATGTTTTTCCTGTATCAGGCATTTTCAGCTTTCCATTCACTTGAACTGAGGCATACTGGCTCCATCAGGTAATGCCCCTAACATCCATGTACAATTTCCATCTTATACTACTTCACTTTAATGAAAGTAGTGGACAAAACATTGTCCAGCATTATTAGCGTGTGCAAAGAGGACACAGAAAAGAAATGGAGCTTTTTGAACTTTTTTTTATCTGATCACAACGTGGAGCTCACAATCCTGTGGCCACAAGACCTAGATTAAATTAGCACGTGCAATGCAGCCAGTCTTCTGGAAGGGAAGGTTGTGCACCAGCCAGCAGGGTGCAGCGAGATGCTGTTACTGGTCTGCCCGCCGAGGCAGCAGATATGCAGAAAGGTATCAAATGGGATTTTCCAAAATGTCTGGTTAAGTAGCTCCCATTATTTTGATTGGAACTACACCTTAGCACCTTTCTGTCTCTGAAAGGCTGCCTTTGGATGAAGCAAGGCAAACTCAGCTTCACTGGCACTTACGTAGATGGTGGAGAACATGCCAGTACTTACAATTTTAGATGTGGTTTATCATGTTAGTTAGTACTTGTTAACTAATTGCTGTAAATTAGAAATGTTTTTCAGTTGTGCTTGAACATATGTTAGGGCGAGATGTAGCCTAAAAAGTGGCTGCTTGAGAAGGGAAAAATGCCTGAATCAATGTTGCACTGTAAAATGGTCACAAAACTGTGACAAGTCCAAGCCTACTTATTTTGTCTTACTGTATTTTAACATCAGAATAAAATGTGGTAACCCTCAGAGCAACAATATTGGTAACTGACTTTTTCTGCTGAGTCTTTCAACCATTTTACAAGTTTGTTATTGACTTCAGTCAAAGCCAACCACAAACTTTTCTCAAGGTACCTTTCTCATGGCTGATGTATTTTGTATGTGGCAGTATTTCCCTGCCCTGGCTTCATTACTGCCTCAGAAGACACAATAAATATAGTCATCAATAAATGGGCAGAGGTGTGCACCTCTCTTGGCATGAAACCACACAAAGGAGAAAACAGGAGGCTTCATTGTCTGTTGGGGTTCCTGTATGCTAATGTTATCACAAGCCTTACATTTTACATGCTCTCCTTGGAATGATCAGTATTTATCTCTTTTTTTGATAATTTATAAAAATCTCAAAGCCATTTGCTAGCTCTAAAAAGTCTGGACATTGTTGTTTGCTGAATACTTTTTCCTAGCTATTAATTGTTCTACAGATCCACCCATATTAGAAACATGATAGTTTTAATCACTCTCATGATGGTCTTTCAACCAAATAAGCACAGAATGGGATGTGTTTACAGGCTAATTAAGAACAAATGCCATCTCCAGAAATGCAGATTCTTTCAAAGATATTTAGTGATATGGTCTCCACTACCAGATAAAAATATTCCAAATTTACATTTTATGTAGACACAACTCCAACTTTTTCCATACTAATCAAAATTGGTACATACCGGTAATTGCATGACTTGATAGGCAGAAATTGTCTGAGAGTTTTATATCTGGAAATAACAAAGTACATCATTAATACTGGCACAGAAGGAGATATGTATCCATCTACAAAAAATAATAATAAAAAAAAAATTAAGGAGTACTTTGGCCCTGTGCTTCAGTGCTGCTCCTTTGAACTGAACTGTGAGTACAGACAGAAGCCAGAATAACTCACAAAAGGACATCACGCCAATTTTAAGGCCTTATATGCTTGCTGTAGAAGAAGTAACAAATGTTATTGAGCACACCTAAATTTCTCTGGAGCTCAGGTGAATGTATGCAACTATATCAGCCCTTTGTTATTACTAGTATGTGTTTTCATTTATATGTCTGATGGTTGTTGTATGTGTAGCCAGCCCAGAATCAGGGAAGGCAAAAGTCAACCCTATGTCATTTCTGTGCTAATAGCACAATGCTCTGCATTGCCATTGTCTCTCTGGAAGTTTTCAAAAGCTTGTTTTATTTGTTAAATTTTGGTTCCAGCTGGAAGATATCTATGAAAGCTCATTCCAGAAAGTTTCACAGTAGCAGTTAGGGTTAATTACTGACTTCTCTAGTAAGCTGACAAAATTTTAATGAATTTCAGATGGTCCTAAAAATGTTATAGTTCAAAAAGACATCCTAATAAGATCTGTTTCTTTGAAGTCCTGCCTTCATTTTCTTCCTTAACTCTCCTTTACAGGAGAGGAATCTTTGTTCTGCTTATTGAAAAACATTTTTTAGGTTTTAATTTCAAGATACTTGGAAATTTTCAGAGGGAGACTGATGGATTTTGATGAAAGATTTTTGTTCAAAGTTTGCTGCTTGACGCATTTTAGCTTTCCAACTAGTTAAAATAATAATTCTAAAATATATGACACATACACCACTGACTCGGAAAGAACCAGAAATATAAAAGCATGGGCAAGGTTGCTAATGGCTGATGTTTGACATTCTATTCACCCTACAAAGAACAACCAGATAGAGATGATATTTTGAAAAGCACCAAGAAGTCAGACTAAAAAAGACCTTCTGGATCATCAGCTCTAGATACTGCTGTCTCAGACAGTCATATAAAACTGCTTATGAATTTATTAAACTGTAAGAATTAAATTCATAGTTAAACAATGTAGAAGAATAAAAGAAAAAATCAACAAAAACTGAAATCATTGGATACTTGTGAAAAATTGACCTTGTCTAGCTCTGAGGATCAATTGCTTGCAACAGGCTCTGCAATCCTCACTGTGATTTAACCTCTGATACAGCCCTTTATACACTATGTGTGGTTTTGTGTCACTATTAACACAAATGCAATACTTCTTCCACTTTAGCCTGTTTCATGTGACTTTCTGTGTTAGCTTATTTAAAGTGCTAAAATCTTGAGACTAGCTCTCTGGTTCATGAAATACACCTATTATGTATGTGTGAGTCTCTCTATTCCTAGGCAGGCATGTGAGAGCGTATAGATCTGTTGTAGACACAGTACCTCTGCTTCTACACACAGCTGGCAGGTGAGCTCTCAGAAGGGCTTGTGCAGAAGCCCTGGCCCCTGTGAGCTCTGTAGGCATGATTTTCACATTGAGAAGGACTCACAGTGGACCTAAGCCTGCTCACAACCCTCAGTGATGAAGGCTGTTGAATATCTCACTCATATTTACTATCCATATTTTGGTTGCAGTCATTCCCAAAGACTGATAGTTTAAACCTTAGCAATTTTTTCAGCATGAAAGTGGGATGTCTCAGGGAGGCAAGTACTAGTAATGGTAAAAATGAAAAATAAATATTCAACCTCAATGAACACCTAAATCAGGCCTGTCTGGGCAACCGATTACTAGATAGGATGGTGAATTTAGATGCCACCATCATGTCCAGGAGAGTCCTGTGAAGCAATGAGTCGTCTATAACTGCTAGTCTAGGATGAGCAGCAACCAGAATAGTTTGTGTGAGGTGGTGGTTCATTGGCACTTGAGCAGATGCAGTGGCTGGCTGGATCTGCAAGCAGAAGGCTCGCTCTCTGCCTTCCCTCCTCTTACACTTCCCACCTCTTTTCTCCCCTCTCTATCCTCCCTGGCTGTACATTGCCACCCTCTCCCTGGCTCTGTTGCCCACCAGACCTTCCTAGGAGATGATCTAACTCATTAAAATGACAGAAAACCACAAGATTTTTTGCTGGATTTATTTTCTGTCATTGTAATAAATTAAACTAGCTCACAGAGAAGGCCAAAGCCAGCACCAGATGTGCAGAAGAAACACATGGTGGGGATTAGAAGTGAACGTAGGGAAAGAGCTGGAAAAACAGATTATTAACTCACCATTTTGAGCAGTTTCAAGCTGCTAAATTTGTTCACCATGTCTTATGCCCTAAGATCAGAACCTAACTCTCAAGAACAGCAATTATTCATTTGCCCAGTGATGACCTTTGTGTACACACAGGCTGAAATGTCTATGCTCTAGACAAGTCTGATTTATTACCTATATACTACTAAAGCTCTCTGAATTTTGAATTATAATAACATGAGCTCTTCTCTTCAAACCCAGTTCATTCAAACCAGAACTCTCACAGCCCTTGTTTGTTTGATGTAGTTTCTGCAGCATATGGTTTCCAGCATCTAAGGCAATAGCCTTCTATGAGGTCCCCTGAGAGAGAATCATTTGCATTAGTTAGCACAGCATTAATGCTGTTTGACATATTTCATAGAGACACATCCCAAGGCATTGTCATTAATCCTTGAAACGTGACAAATACATTAAAAGCAAACCAGGCAATTAAAACACTTTAAAAAAAAACTGAGCAAACAGAAACAAATCCAAAAACTCTCCAAGTCAATTTCACAATTTCAAACCATAATGACAAGATGTTCTTTCTTCACTCAGTTGGCACTGGATCCTTGGCATTTGCAGCAGTCACGGAGCACAGACTGTCTTTAGGGTTTTAATACATCATGAACTTGGACAATGAAGACACAAAACTATTTAAAGCTTGGTAAACTATTGAGTAACCCTAGCATCAATCCTATAAAAGGCTAGAAGTCTACAGGGAAGTATCACTGATATAATTATATTCTGGCTGACCTTAGTGTGAAGTAAAATACAGACAATACCATTTCATGCTGTCTCCAGACCAGGCAGGATATCATTAGCCCAGCAAGTGAAGCATTGCATTAATCATTCTTGTGCTAGAATTATCATATGGTGCAAGACAAGAAATGCTTTGCCTTATGGCTAACCTTTGTGTCTCTCAAACTACTCCTCTTTTACTCCCCCAAAACTTCATTTTTAAGCCTAAAAACAGTTTATTTCTGAATAAACAGCAGAAATGTTTAGCAAGAACTTAAAGTTGCTACAATAAAACACATTTTTAACTACAAAATGGTTAGTAGATTGTTGCCATTTTCACTAACGGTAAGGGAAAATCAGCCCCATCTTCTGTGTAACTTACACTCTGTCCCTCACTACTGTGCTGTCAGGGGAAGTAATTGAGGAGCTCCATCAATCAGGCCTTTTATTATAATTTATGTTATTATAGAAGTGCCTATCAGTCAGACTGGGACTGTGCTAGGTGTTGCATAGTCCCTCATCACAAAATTATAGTTAATGCAACTGCACATAGTCTTACGTATCAATAACACACAAAAGTAGGAAACTATCTAAATGGTCCAGAGCCTAAGTGCTAAGCAGAAAAAAATTACTGTAAGTACCCTATGAAATGAAAGAAGAACCAACCATTCACAGTCCCACTGTTGTAGAGGAGACTGAATGGCAATCCACTGCAAATCCGTAAAGTGCCACAGGACCCGTGGACTTGCAGTCCTAGGAGTGACACAAGTCCAGCTCTAACCTCCCTCTATTTTGCACCTTGTCAGTTCAGTCTCTTTGCTTTTGTTACTGCAGGATCAATAAGAAAGCAGGATCCTGTTTCCAAATGTAAGAAGATAAAGTCTTTGGGCTGAGGTACTTGAAATGTATGCTAAAAGGACTATTATACAGCAACTGCCAAAGCAACATTTTTGTCTTGCTGAAATGCTTCTTGCAAGAAAACATTCCATCAATATAAACTCATTTGCATAAAGTACATGTTACTATCAATGTTTTTACTACCCTTTAATTAAGAGCAGACCCCCACCATCACACATACTTTCTTTGCTAGCTGTATTTGTCCTCTTTTGTGTTTATTTGCATGGGGTTTTTGTGAGAAAATTACAGCATATCTTTATCTTGAGGGTTATTGTAGCTAATGATGTACTTACAGAAAATGAAATTGCTATCTAAGCCATTAAAACAGCTAACTGCAAGATCAAGACATATATCTGGAAAGATAAAATATTCATCAGAGTTCCCGTATTCTGGGCCAGCTATTAAAGGGCTCAACTAGGTTTTAATCATTTCAGCCTCAACTATGCATGTTTTTAATTTCATCTGGGGTGTTGCAAAGCTTTGCAGATAATATGCTGTAGCCCTGTGAGCTTCTTTAATTCTGCCTTACTAATTTGCTCCAGAGTACAGTTTTATTTATTACGAGAAGGTAATTAAGGAATGCAACCTTAGATGTGATTGTCCGAAGCTGTTCTAGGCTATATCCAAACATCTTGGAAACCACCTGGGCCATGGAAACTAAGGATCTCTAAAACAGTGCTAGTATCAAAGCAGCTTCCATAACCTTCACAAAAAAAGCACTTTACCTCAGTAGGTAAACATTTATCACAGAGGAATATGATAAACATATTTTGGTGCTACCAGAGAGATATTCACAGTTAATCACAAGTGACAGGGTCAAAGGATGAAAGTTCAGGAAATAAATTGAGAAGGCAACTGTTTTATTACTATATCATAAGCCTTGAATGGCTGTGGTTCCCTCAAGTGTACTATACACTATTTCTTTATGTCTACATTTACTGTTGTTTCACAAGCCCTCCTGGGCACAGACTATTCCCAAACTTTTATGTTAAGTAGGCTTGACATTTCAAAAGGGGACTTTGAAAAGACGAAACTATCTATTTGACAACATTTTATGACTGACAAGTTTCAATAGATGATATACACACATGAAATGGAGCTTCAGTTTTGATTAAGGCCTTATGAGCACTCACAGAATCTAAATATTTTAAAAACTATATGTGTACACAAAATAGATTTATTAAAATTTCACTGTTGGCCTTAAACATCAAGATTAATATCAAGGTGTCGTGGTTTAACTCCAACCAGCAACTAAGCACCACACAGCCGCTTGCTCACTCCCCCCACCCCAGTGGGATGGGGGAGAGAATCGGAAGGGTAAAAGGGAGAAAACTCGTGGGTTGAGATAAGAACAATTTCATAATTGAAGTAAAATGAAATAGAATAGTAGTAATAGTAATAATAATAATATAATAATACAATAATAATATACAAAGCAAGTGATACACTATACAATTGCTCACCACCCGCCGACCAATGCCCAGCACGTCTCCAAGCAGCGATCGATGCCCCCCCAGCCAACTCCCCCAGTTTATATACTGAGCACGACATCATACGGTATGGAATAGCCCTTTGGCCAGTCTGGGTCAGCTGTCCTGGCTGTGCCCCCTCCCAGCTTCTTGTGCACCTGGCAGAGCATGGGAAGCTGATAAGTCCTTGCCTAGTGTAAGCACTACTTAGCAACAACTAAAACATCAGTGTGTTATCAATATTATTCTCATCCTAAATCCAAACCACAGCACTATACCAGCTACTAGGAAGAAAATTAACTCTATCCCAGCTGAAACCAGGACACAAGGGAACAAAAATTCTTAAAAGATCACATTCAAAACACAATAGTGTCAATAGGGGTGGGAGAGAAAGCAGAGAATTCAACCACGGTAAAAGGCCTACACAAAGCTCTAAGTAACAACTAAACACCGTACACATTGGCAACAAGGTGAATTTCCTGTACTTTGACAATCAGTTTTTACTGATCAGCTTGGTTTGACCCTCTGCTCATTTTATCTTTTTACATCTCCATCTGTAGCTGAAGATAGACAGAAGTTTGATATTTTTATTCAGATGTCCATATGCATATAGTAAAGAGGAGGAAGTTTTTCTACTACATCGTCAAATTGCTGAACCAGAAAATCAAGGTGATATTTTAACAAGGTACGAGAAAGTAACTGCTTTTTGAAAGCTTTTTGAAAGTGGCTTTTTGGAAATGTTTCCATCATTATGTGATTTTGTTGCTGAAAATGATGCGTGTCACCTATAAAAATTCTCATATTCATACACTTATAAGACGTGGAAACAGAATTTCCTAGCCTTTTTAGAAATCTTCCAAATGAAGAGTTTCAGTGGATTTTGAACCCATTTATTAAAAACATAAAAATGCAACACCTTCCGATTAGTTTGCAATTACAACTGATTGACATCATGGAAGATGGAAATTTACTAGCCATATTTCAAGAAGAACCTTTGCATAATTAGTGGATGGGAGTGATAAATGAGTATCATGATTTAATAAACACAGCCAATGATGCACTTCCATTTGGATCTACGTATCTTTGTGAGTTTTCTTTTCCATATATAATATATATATAATATTCCATATAATAATTTTTAGTGAGAGCAAAAATTTTATTGTATCATTAATAAACAAAATTTAAAATATTTTAAATATTATTTATATCATCTTTATATCTTCCTTTTTATTTTTCATATTTTTATAATGTATATAATATATTAGCACAGTAGTATATGTATATAATTTATATATAAATAAACACATATATCAGGACTACGTGCTCAAAATTTTTTTACTGATGGGGTACATGATCAGAAAAGTTTGGAGATCAGTGATCTATACTATTCTTTCTTCCTTTCTAGTGTTTTAGTTCCAATAAATGGCATTTTAAGCAATAGTTTACAGAGTCCGAGTGCCTTTCTTACTGGGATTATAATAAACCAGCACCTCCTGGTTCAAAACAGCCTTCTCTGCCACAAGGGCATATTGCTGGCTCATGTTCAACTTAGTATCCAGCAGGACACCCAGGTCTTTTACTGCAAAGCTGCTTTCCATCTGGTCGGTCCCCAGCCTGTACTTGTGCATGGGATTATTCCTCCTCAGGAGCAGGACTTTGTGCTTTCCTTTTTGTTGAACTGTATGAGGTTCCTGTCAGTCCATTTCTCCTCTTGTTAATGTCCCTCTGAATGGCAGCACAACCATCTGGTATATCAGCAACTAGTCCCATTTTAGTATTATCTGTAGACTTACTGAGGGTTCACTCTGTCCCATCATCCAGGTCATGAATGAAGTTGTTAAACAGTATTGGTCCCAGTGTTGACTAGTGACTGGTCTCCAGCAGGACTGAGCACGACCCTCAGCCTGTCAACCCAACCAGTTTCCAATCTACCTCACAGTCCATACTTCATCAGGTTATCTATGAGGATCTTATGGGAGACAGTATCAAAAGCTTTACTGAAGTCAAAATAAGCAACATCCACTCCTCTCCCCTCATCCACTGAGCCAGTCTTCTCTTTATAGAAGGGTATTGCGTTGGTCAGGCATGATTTCCACTTTGTAAAAACCATGCTGACTACTCCCAATCACTGTCTTGTCTTTCATATATTTGGAAATAGCTTCGAGGAAGACTTGCTCCATCACTTTCCCAGGGATCAAGGTGAGGCTGAATGGCCTGCCAGCCTCTGGAACCTCCTTCCTGAAGATAGGAGTGACATTTGCTTTCTTCCAGTCCTTGGGAACTTTCCCTGATCACCATGATCTTTCATAAATTGAGAGTGGCCTTGCAATGACATCAGCCAGCTCCCATGGACACATCCAGTCAGGGTCCATGGACTTGTGTATATTCAGTTTGTTTAAATTTTTTGTTAACTTGATCCTCCTCTACTGAGGGTAAGTCTTCATTGCTTCAGAGTTTGCCAGGTCCCTGAGACCAGCGGGGATCCCGGAAGGCAAGCCTTACCAGTCAAAATTGAAGCAAGGAAAGCACTGAGTGCCTCAACCTTTTCCATATCCTTTGTCATCAGGTTCCATGCCCCTTTCAGCAGCGGGCCCACATTTTCTCTAGCCTTTCTTTTGCTGCTTATGTACTTATAGAATACTTTTTTGTTGTCCTTCATGTTCCTTTCCAGATTAAACTCCAGGTGAGTTCTGTCTGACTTTCCTAACCCCATGCCTGCATGCTCAGAAAGTGTCTCTATATTCCTCCTGGGTCACCTAACCCTGCTTCTACACTTCCTTTTTATTTTTTAGTTTAGGCAGGAGGCTCATTGTAGATCCATGCAGGCCTCCTGCCACCTTTGCTTGATTTCCTGCTCATTAGGATGGACCATTCTTGAACTTGGAGGAGGTGATCCTTAAAAAATCAACCAGCTCTCCTGCACCCCTTTTCTCTCCAGGGCCATATCCCATGGGACTCTTCCAAGCAGATCTTCATAGAATCATAGAATGCTTTGGGATGGAAGGGACCTTTAAAGGTCATCTAGTCCATCCTCCCTGCAATTGGCAGAGACATCTACCACTAGATCAGGTTGCTCAGAGCCCCATCCAGCCTGTCCTTGCATGTTTCCAGGGATGGGGCATCTACCACCTCTCTGGGCAACCTGTTCCAGTGTTTCACTACCCTCATCGTGAAAAATTTCTTCCTTACATCCAGTCTGAATCTACCCTCTTTTAGTTTAAAACCATTACCCCTTGTCCTATCACTACTGGCCCTGCTAAAAAGTCTGTCCCCATCTTTCTTCTAAGCCCCCTTTAAGTATTGAAAGGCCGCAATAAGGTCTCCCCGCAGCCTTCTCTTCTCCAGGCTGAACAACCCCAACTCTTTCAGCCTTTTCTTATAGCAGAGGTATTCCATCCCTCTGATCATTTTTGTGGCCCTCCTCTGGACCCTCTCCAACAGGTCCATGTCTTTCTTGTACTGAGGATTCCAGAGCTGGACACAGTACTCCAGGTGGGATCTCACCGGAGCAGAGTAGAGGGGCAGAATCACCTCCCTCGACCTGCTGGCCACGCTTCTTTTGATGCAGCCCAGGATACGGTTGGCTTTCTGGGCTGCGAGAACACATTGCCGGCTCATGTCCAGCTTTTCGTCTATCAGTACCCCCAAGTCCTTCTCAGCAGGGCTGCTCTCAATCCCTTCATCCCCCAGCCTGTACTGATACCAGGGATTACCCCGACCCAGGTGCAGGACCTTGCACTTGGCCTTGTTGAACCTCATGAGGTTCACACAGGCCCACCTCTCCAGCCTGTCCAGGTCCCTCTGGATGGCATCCCGTCCCTCAGGCGTGTCAACTGCACCGCTCAGCTTGGTGTCATCTGCAAACTTGCTGAGGGTGCCCTCGATCCCGCTGTCTATGTCATTGATGAAGATATTGAACAGCACTGGCCCCAGTACGGACCCCGGAGGGACACCACTCGTCACTGTTCTCCATCTGGACATCGAGCCATTGACCACTACCCTCCGGATGCGACCATCCAGCCAATTCCTTACCCACCAAACAGTCCGCCCATCAAATCCATATCCTTCCAATTTAGAGAAAAGGATATTGTGGGGGACCGTGTCAAAGGCCTTACAGAAGTCCAGATAGGTGACATCCATAGCTCTTCCCTCGTCCACTGATGCAGTCCCTCCATCATAGAAGGCCACTAGGTTGGTCAGGCAGGACTTGCCCTTGGTGAAACCATGCTGACTGTCCCGAATCACCTCCCTGTCCTCCATGTGCCTTAGCATACCTTCTAGGAGGATCTGTTCCATGATCTTCCCAGGCACAGAGGTGAGGCTGACAGGTCGGTAGTTCCCAGGGTCCTCCTTTTTACCCTTTTTAAAAATGGCTGCAATATTTCCCTTTTTCCAGTCCCCAGGGACTTCACCTGACTGCCATGACTTTTCAGGTATCATGGCGAGTGGCTTAGCAACTACATCTTTGAACAGACCAAAGTCTGCTCTCCTCAAGTCCAAGGTTGTGATCTTGGTTTTTGCCCTTCTCCTTCCTCTCAGAATCTTGAACTCCACCATCTCAGCCAAGGCTGCCTTTGACCTTCACATCCCCAACCAGTTGTCCTGGTTTTGGCTGAGACAGATAGAGTTAATTTTCTTCTTAGTAGCTGGTAGAGTGCTGTGTTTTGGATTTAGGATGAGAATAATGTTGATAACACACTGATGTTTTAGTTGTTGCTAAGCAGAGTTTACACTATTCAAGGACTCTTCAGCTTCCCATGCTCTGCCCAGTGCACAAGAAGCTGGGAGGGGGCACAGCCAGGACAGCTGACCCAGACTGGCCAAAGGGCTATTCCATACCATATGCCATCATGCTTAGTATATAAACTGGGGGGAGTTGGCCAGGGGGCAGCAATTGCTGCTCGGGGGCTGGCTGGGCATCAGTTGGCAGGTGGTGAGCAGTTGCATCACTTGCTTTTCCTAGGTTTCATTCTTTTTTTGTTGTTGCTTTCCTTTTCACTATTATTATTGTTATTATTATTATTGTTATTGTTATTATTTTATTTTATTTTACTTCAATTATTAAACTGTTCTTATCTCAACCCATGAGTTTTCTCCCTTTTACCCTTCCGATTCTCTCCATCGGGGGGTGGGTGAGTGAGCGAGCGGCTGTGTGGTGCTTATTAGCTGGCTGGGATTAAACCACAACACCAGTCCTTCCTTGTTTATAAGTATCAGGTTCAGCAGAGCATCTCCTCTCATCAGCTCCTTGATCACCTGTGTCAGGAAGTTATCATCAGTGCATGCCATAAGCTTCCTGGATTGTTTGTGCCCTGTTGTGTTGCCTATCCAGAAGATATCAGGGTGGTTCAAGTCCCCCATGAGGACGAGGGCCTGCAAACATGAGGCTTCTTCTGGTTGTCTGAAGAAGGCCTCATCTACTTCCCAACCAGGTGATCTCTAGCAGAAACTCACAGCAGTTAGGCATGGTGATCTGTCCTTTAATCATAACTCATAAGCTCTCATCTAGCTCATGCATCATGCACTCCAGCCCCTCTCTTGCATAAAGGGCAACTTTCCCTCCTCACCTTCCTGGCTTGTCCCTACTAAAGAGTCTTTATCCATTCATGGTAGCACTCCCGCTATCCCACTACATCTCTGTGATTCCAATTAGATTTTAGCCCCGCAACTGCTTGCAGACCTCTAATTCCTTATGTTTGTTCCCTATGCTATACGCATTAGTGTACATGTACTTCAGAGGAGTACCCAGTTATGCTGATTTTCCTGAAAAGTTATGAGAGCTTCCTCCACAGCATTGTCCTTCCACCCTGTTTTGTTGACTTTTGAGATCTCTTGTCCACATCCTGCATCCTTTTAATCTGGTCCACCACTTCTTCACCTGATTGTGGGTCCTCATCTCCCTCCCCTGTCATTTCTAGTTTAAAGCTCTCCTCACCAGGCTGTCCAACCTGTTGGCAAAGATGCCTCACTTGGCCAGGTAGATTGCATCTCTTCCAAGCAGTCCTCAGTCCTCAACAAGAGTCTCCTGTTGTCACTATCAGCTGCAAAACTCTCTCCATATACTGTGTGCTTCAACTTTCTTGTGCAGGCAAAACAGTCTGGATTTGGGGAACTTGCTTAAGAGCTTATTGATTAGTTGGTGTTGATGTGACTTGTGATTCAAGTATTTAAGGAAGACAAAAAATAACTAATAGAATCACTAACTACTCCTTCCCCCAACGATTTGCATAAAAATCACATCTGCTGTTGGGCGCACATTCTCAGGCCATCCTTCTCTGATAAGGAGACATGATATGGTAAGCATGTTGGTTCCAGCTGTACTCTGCCTTACTGTTGTCCTGCTGTTTCAGGCTTTATGGTTTCTTGCTAGTCCAAGCATTTAAGTTTCTCGCTGCCCTGAGTGTAATGGATCCAGCTGTAGTCAAAGTGTTATAGCTTCTGCTACTCCTTATCTTATGGGTCCCTGGCCCTGTGTGGTGTCACCCAAGTGTGCAGTTCTTCCAATAGTGTTTCACTGTATGTTTGCATGTTCTCCCTAAAATATGTTTGAGCAGGGCTGTGTGAACCAAATCTACCCCCAATTATTTTATTTGAACCATGGTGCCCATCCCTGAATGGCTGATTGGGTTTATATGTTCAGAGCACATTGAGTTTCCCTCCCCATGTGTCACTTACAGGCTCTGACTATAATACTCATTGACTCATTCTTATATTGGCTTGTATAACAATCTCTGGCTTTGCAATCAATACACATCCCAGTCATCTTGATGGACTCGGTCCTCTGTTTTTCTTGTACTGGGAAGCCCCAAAATAGACACAGAATTCCAACTGTGGCCTTGCAGACACTGAGTTCCCTCAATCTGCTGGCTATGCTCTTGCTAATACAGCCCACAATGTGGTTGGTTGCCTTTACTGCAAGGACATGTTGCTGGCTTATGTCCAACTTGTCCACAAGAATCCTTAAGTCTTTTTCTATAAAGCTGCTTTCCAACTGGTCGGTCCCCAGCCTGTACTGGTGCATGGGGTTATTCATCTCCAGTACCAGGACTTGGCATTTCCCATTCCTTAACTCCATGAAGTATCTGGCTGCCCAATTCTCCATCCCTCTGAGTAGCAACCCTGCCCTCCAGTGTTTCAACTGTTCCCTCCCAATTTGGTATTCTCCATTAACTTGGAGAAGGCACACATTGTCCCATCATCCACATTGTTAATAAAGATGTTAAACAGTATTGGCCCTAGTAGTAGTCCTTGAGGATGCAGCTACTAACTATCTGTCACTTGGTACCACTGGTCACCACCCTTTGAGCATGATGATACAGCCAGTTTTCCAGCCACCTTATTGTTGACTCATTCAATACATATCTCACCAATCTGACAATAAAGGGACTATGGGAAACTGCATCAAAGGTCATTGTATCTGTGTGGGATACAATGCAACCTTGCACAAGAGAAAATTTTCTATCATAAAGTAAAGGTCTGGAACATGTACTTCTTGTATAACAATTTAATCTGCTTGATTTGATGGGTTTTGCAACAATTAAATGAACTTAAAATTAAGCTTTAAGTTCATGTTCTGAGAGGTTGTGAAAGGGTTAAAAACCACAAGAGCAAGAAAGATGTTGTAAATACCTTAGTCACTTAATTAGCTCAGAAGACACCCTGGTGTGATTTAAGGGTGTTGTGAATGCCTTACAGTTTGATGTGATTTAGGGAGTAGCTAGAAGAATAGTTATAAGATAAGGGGGGCTCCGGGATAATCTCGTTACAGACAACTCGGCCTTGGGAGAACAGATGCACGGAACCATGAAGACAGGAAGACACAGAAGAATGGCAACAATAGTCCTGAAGGACAACGTCTCCGTGATCCTAGGACTGAGTTTGCGCAGAAGCAAGGGTCAATCAGCGAACACAGTGAAGAAGACTACGAGCCTTCATCTGAAGACCCCCAAAGACCACCTGAAGACCACCACGGGAGACAACTGCGCATGCGGATTGGACATTTGCATATGTTAATGAGTTCCAGGAAATCTCATGTTTATGTAAATGAGTTCTCGGAAATCCTGTGAATATGTAGGATTTTATAGTATATAATCTCTGAAAGTCTACCAAATCGGGGGAGCACTTATGGTGGAGAATCCCCAGTGCTGCCCAGCGCTGCAATAAAGGATACCTGCTTAATAGTAACTTCGTTGCTATTGAGTTTCGTTTCAGGGACTCTCCGAATACTCCGTTTCTCCCTTGGGGAGATTCGGACTGTGAGGAGAAGCATCCGTGAA